>NW_010103360.1:0-16716 GCF_000699245.1 Pterocles gutturalis | reverse complement strand
AAGGTCAGCCCCGAAGGTGACCTGGATGCAGGCACTCCCTCCCGCCCCCGCCGAGATGTGGTCCCGGAACCGTGTAAAATGTGAGCCCGAACTGTACCCCCCGTCAACCCATCACCACCCTGCGCAAGGAGTTTCTGGCTGAAGCGAAGATTTCTGCCTGAAGAGAAGACACGTGCTGAAATGAGGGATTGGTGATGTTCTCTGTGTTTGTGTTTGTTTTGCTGTGTGTCTCTCTATCTCTGTCTTTCTGCCCTACTTTGCCTTTCAACTCTTTTTTACTCTGTCTTCTGTCTGATTTTTGCCTCCAAATAATGATTGAGCGTTATTTGGTGTTTGCCTAATGGATGAGTGATGTTTGGTGATAATTGATAAGGGTGATTTGGTGTTTGACTCGGAGAAGTTGATTCGTGATGTTTTTGCAGTTGCTGAGGTAAATAAAATCGTGTTGTATTGTTCCTTGAGTCATTGTCTGACTCCACCCAGCCGGTGCTTCTTTTCGGGGAATCACAAAAACCCCCTTCGACCGTCCACTGTAGTGGGGCGAGACAGCTGTTCTTTAAACCTGTAATGGGGGCAAGAAACAGATGATTAAGAGGTATGTATATTGGATATATGCTGGTCAGGGAAGAAACATTTTTGCTGGAGGTGCAGGGCAAACTGCCTTTGATTCTATTTGTGCCTTCACAGCAGTGGAAAGGGAGCAGAGTGAATAAGTACATCTCAGAACAGGCTAGCCTTGCTGTGTAAGTTCTATTGTGTCTGCATATCTACTAATATTGAAAGAGATTTTGAAGTAGTCACCAGTATATTGCATCCTAATGCATATAGAGCAAGGGGATGGATTTAAGTCCTTTGCATTTTTCAGTGGTAGCACGGAAAGGAGATTAATTTATCCACTTGACACACTTGGTTGAGGTGAAATATGTTATACTAGTCCAACAAAGCTGAGGCAAACATTTGAGGTTTACCTGTTTGGTCCAGATTTAAAAACACTAACATACACTAGTTTTCATTTTGAAAAACCTATTGTGCATGTGGAAGAATAAATAGCTCTGATTTTGATAGTTCACAGTGAAACATTTTTTTTCAGACTCGAACAGTACCTGAGGAAATGGTCTTTGTCTCTGGTTTGACAGCTGACACTCAATCCCTGCTAGCAATACTTACAAAGAACCATCTTTTGTGCCTTGTCCCCATCCTCAGTCCAGGTTTTGACTAGGACAGTGAAGCAAATAAAGGCCGGGGGTGAGGAGGGGGAACAACTCAAAATAGAATTTCACTCTATACAAAGCCTCATTTACGTTTCCCTTTTTAAGTACAGTAAGAGACTCATGTGTGAAGGACCCTTAGTATGAACAGATACATGTGACTTATCTGCAAGGTTTTTCAGTGAAGGATAAACAAATGCAAAGTATTCTTATGGCTTACATTTTTTGTTGTAAAATATACTTGTATACTATGTTGGGAAAGGTTCCAGTGACTGCAACCACACTCGGACACAGAGGGACACCAGTATATAAAACACTTATTAAAAGAGAATATTTTATAGCACCACCTTCCTGGCTAAGCTTAGATACCTTTTTCACCTGTTGGTTAGGGGAAGGAAAAGGGGACTTTGAGCTACCTCACTGACAGTGTCTTTCATGTCTCCATTAGGTTTGTATAACATACACCGGGGCAGCTCACAGCTCCTTGATATTTAGTGAGTTATGGTTGGTGTACACACGTGGCTGAAGAGAAGACTAGTTAATGTCAATGTTAATTCTTATTCATCCTTCACCTCTACAGCTTTATTGTGCATCGCTCTCTCCTTTACTCATCTGTGCTTAGTTCTTATTCTTTCCTCTTTTTAAAATGTTCTTTTGTTTAACAAACAAAGATTAATTAAATGGATATGAATACTTCTAATGCAATGTTATTGTGCAAAGTAAGATAAATTTCTAATAAAACCTGTTGGGTAAATACGCACCAGAACAAAAAGCTGTGTGAACAGTTATGTAAAGAAAATGTGTAAGAGTTGAGCAGTTTCTAGAAAACTTACACTTCCAGTATGTTCTTAGCTGAGTTTCTGGGAGTATTTAGGAGAACAAAGACTTGATTTGATGAGTTAAAAATGTACATATAACGGAATTGTCTGGAGATATCTGTCACATACTGTTGCTACTGAAGTCATGTTCATTAACAGAGGCTTTTCAAGCGTTAGTATTGATTAATGACAGGATTAGAAGGATCACCAGCCACTGTGGCATGCATACTGACAGATACTTCTCTGTCCTTTGCAAAGGTCCAAATTAAACTAAAATACTGAAAGTGAAGAGTCTGAAAGAGCAATGGACAGATACTTCTCTGTCCTTTGCAAAGGTACAAATTAAACTAAAATATTGAAAGTGAAGAGTCTGAAAGAGCAATAAAAGTCGTAATTTCTGTGCCTTTTCTTTGTATGGCAATTGCCTTGAGTTTTAAAACTTTGGACATATAGCTTTCTTGTGCAGTGGGCTGGGGAGGTAGATGCCAGGATCAGGCTTCTTGACAGTCAAGACTCTTGCTTGGAGAGGAGGCGTGAGGGAAGAAGATAGATTAGACAATTTAGCTAGTCAATAAAAAAAACAGGAAGAAGGCTTTTGTTTGATTCTGCCCCTCTCCCTTTCTCCACTTCTAGGCTGAAGTCTCAGACTTTTCTGTATTTATTCTATCTTTTCCTTTGAAAATGGTGCTAGGAGTGTGGGTCAGTAACAACCTTCCTTACATTTATTGACTATTATGATGAGCTAGTCTGGCTGAAATTCTGAAATGGTAGAGTCAAATTCAAGTTCTTGCCAGTCTACAGACATTCAGATCAGCATTGTCCAACCTAAGAGAACAAACTGTTTAGGAGAATAGTAGATTGTCTCTTTCTTGCTGTTTTCAAAAACAGTGGGTGTTTTTCTGAGATCATACTTCGGCTGACGTAGAGCATTTGGCTCTCTGTCAGTGATAGAGAACTAAAATTCCTTAGGTTATAGCACGCAGACAATCGAATACTTACCTCTGGCCTTAAAATCGGTTGTCAAGAGCCTGTGACTTGTAGGTCAACTGCTAATCCTTACTAGAGTGTTCAATAGGCTATGATTTCACCTTCATTGTTTTTTCTCTCACTGTGTACATTGTATTGCTACATGCTTTAAATTATTTTCCTAGTTGTGAAATCTATCATTTCACAGAGCAGACAGAACTGTTCTTCAGATTTACTACTGGGTTTGGAGTCCTTTTCAGATATTGCCAACTTCTCTGGCATAATTGTGGTGGAAGAAGATTGGTTTTTTGACCTTTTCTTTCTTTTCAGCCTTGTTTATGGATCAGATTTTTTCCTTGCATTACAATAATACCTACAAGCTAGTAAACAGCAAGCATACTTCCTTGAGCTTACTGGCTGTTAATTGTTGCCCTACCAGACAACTTTTTAAAAATTTTGATATTATTAACATTCTTTTTTTTTACTCCACTTCATTACAAAGCACATTTATACAAATGCTGAATAGTTGCCTAGTTTTATTTTTCTGTATGTACAAGAATAACAGAAAGTTTTATGTAGGGCTTTACAAATGGCAGTGGTCAGGTCATGTGAAATCACTTGCAAGGACTGTACTAGAAAGTTAAGTGAGATGCTTTTTCTAGCAATGGTATTAGTATGCTGAATAGCAACGAGCTTCAGCTTCACTGGTAGTAAAGAGTATCTGACTGCTCTTGAGAAGGACTGCAAGAAATGTAGAGACATCCATAGCTATCAGCAGTATATTAGGTGCAGGCTTGAGTTCTGGTGATAGGCCGGAGATAAGGCTGAAGCAGGAAGTGCACTGGAGATTCTGGGAATGCTATGTACTGCAATATACCTCACAAATTGTTTTTTCAGACTTCCAGTTTTCTCGTAAGTACAGTTGTGAAGACCGCAGGCAAAAAGCAGGCTAGAAGAAGGTGGCCCTTAAAGCCTCTGTCGCTTCTTTTTTTTCTCCCATCCATTATGTTCTACAGCCAGAATGTAGCATGCCATTTGTCTAGCAACAAAGGATGTCTTTAAAAAAAAAAAATTTAAAAACCCTGTGTAGAATTTCTGTGATCCTCTCTATGTATTTATATCTTAGATTTCACTTTCATATAAAATCTCAAACTAGCTGTCCACCCACACTGCTGGGGAGTGATGTGTGTGAAGCGAGGCATCTCCAAACCCCGGAAGAAAATGCTGTCTTTGTAAGTTTCTCTGCAAGACATCCCCCTCATTTAGTCTGCAGAAATTTTCCCACCCAGCCTGCTCCTTTTCATGTTTTATTTTCTCAAGGCTTTCTCATTTCCATCCTTAACCTATGCACACTTCTTCCAGATGTGTGGCAAACATTGCCTTTTCAGAACACAGTTCTAAAAACAAAAACATTCCAGGGGCTAATTTATCTCAGAACATTGATGTCTTTGTGTGAGCAGATACCAGATGAGTTCAGAAGCTTGGGGGAGGCCTCTCCTTCCAGTCTTCCTGGTAATATGAGTCAAAACTCTGTGTACTCAGCATGAAGAGGAAACCTGCTTCCTCTGGCACTGGATGGGGCAGAAAAATATCTGCATCTGAGCTGATAGTAGACCTTATGATGTTTTAGTTGTTGATTTTGAGTTTTTGTAAGTTTATGATTTGGTAGAGCCATTCTGTACTGATTACAAGGTGTGCAGTGCTTTGAATTCCACTTAGCAAAATGCTGATTTCAGTGACAGATTGCAAATTTGAAGTCAGAATTGGGTCCCGTGATTTCACCTCTCTCCTCTGATGGGGTGACCTGACCACTATAATAAATAAGCTGCTATTTTATCTACTAGTGGAGGAGAGTGGGAAAATTAAGGCACTGAGATGAATGTATGAGTTAGGCAGTAGCATGAAGTTTGTCTCTGAGAACATGAGTACCTAAACAGCAGTAAGATGAGACCAGAAGTTCAGGGATGCCTTGAGATAAAGGTCCTAATAAAAATTCCTGTGTGTTGGGAATTTCTTCTGAAGCTCCAAGCATTCTGAGGAAAGTGTAGTCTTCATATTAAACTTAATGAGTCTTAAATGTACAGTTTTGCTATGCATGGAGATTCTTATAAGGCATTTTAGTTTGTTTTTGCTTTGAGACTGTTGTGTTTCCTTGAAAGCTAATCCAAGCATTTGTTTTGTTAAAAGAACCCGTATGTTTTCAGATTGTTTCTTAGACCTTTATGGAAAGACCCTGAAACAGCTCTTGTCTGTGTTAACTAGTAATTAGGCATTCCAGGAAATATCTAATGGCTCAAGCCAAGCCCAGTGCAGCTGCAATAGAAGAGGTGTTCATAATCTTAAACATCTTGGAAAGATATATACTGTAATAATGGATCATGATAGCTAAAACCAAGGTCCTTTCTGGTCTCTGTCATTACTCAGTAAGATAGAGATTTAGCACTACTTCAGTAATGTCAAGAATTATTTGTGAGTAATTTAGTTCACAGCTGACACAAACATTTATTGAATATATTCTTTCTGCATGTGATCCATCCTAGCACAGGCATAGTTTGAAAACAAATGTACAGAACATTTCCGTTCAAGCATGCTTTTCTAAATGTAGATGAAAAGTGTCAGTTTCCAATAAATGTTTTAGTAACAACAGGACAAACATACTATGTAGTGCAAGTATCTTCATAGTTTTTGATCCCAAACTTTATACTGACAAAATGGAATTGACTTTCCCTGCCCATTCATTCCTTGATTTTAGCTGAGATTGACAGTAGAGCCTTGTGTAGGTAGATGGATGGGGTGAAATCTAGGCAAAATTTTCCCACTGAGTGTTTCCCTGCAAGTTGCCAACCATTAATGAGACAGTAATTATCTTTAGTCTCAATCAGCTTGGATCAGGAAAGAAGCATTAATTTTGTTCATCACATCTCCCTGTGTCACACACAAACTTTTTCATTGTAGTACTTTTTCATTTTAATTTAAATTTTATTACCTGCAAGTTTTTTCGTATATTCATATGAAATAGGATGAAAATTTTCTTTAATCATATTTTAGTCATATCATAATCATATCATGCATTTATTTTGTTGCATATCCTTTGGATCTTCAGAGTTTGAAGCAGAGACCTACCTTTTATCTTCAGAGGTTTTTGGGTGACTGTTAATACTGCTCATGCACTAAATGCAGGAGATGTTTCAACAGTTTGACAGAAAGTGAGTGACATTTGATTAGACAGATAGATTAGGCTGAACTACTCAAATTTGTCTTGTCAATTGTAAACATTGTTTCATTCTTTCCCTGCAGACGAGTGACAGACTTATATACTGTATACCATCAGATCAATATGCATTAAAGGCAGTCAAAGAAAAAAAGTAAGGAAGATTTTGTGTAATTGGCTCACTAAGGACTACGAATGAAATTATGGCAGGTTGTGGTTTCAGTGGAGTAAATTATCCATTGTTTTATTGATTATTAAGCATAAAAGGAAGGGTAATCTAATGTCATTACAGGATTACTTGCAGGATTTAAACTTCCTTTTCCAGAAGACAGATTTTTCTAGCATCTTTACAAGAATTGTTCACTAGTGCTGGTTCTTTAAAAAAAAACAAAAACTGGAGTTCCTTCAGAAAGAGGATTCACTTAAGGATGTTTTCATTCCTAGCCATGTTTGTCATGTCCTGTCTGTGTAATCAAAGCTTTTTTTATTTTCCTCACTTAATTGGGCTAATCACTGTCTTTCAAAGGACTAAAGTGTAATTTCTTGGTTTAATATTCTTACAATTGTATTTCTTGAATAAGGTTTGCATTTTTACCAGCATTTTCAAAGCCTAAAAAAAATCCATTATGAATTCCTGTGATCCCTCAAGGCCAACAGGAAAACAAGCGTTCACCCTTATTTTAGCTACTTTTAGAGAAATGTCGTTAAATAGGGATAAGAAGGATCAGATTTTGGAGGAATTATTAGGAATATGCTAAAATGTCATACAAATTAACGTGTGGGTTGATAAAAACATGTGTTCCAGATTTCCCCCAGATTTCCTTTTCAGATGAGTTTGTGCCTGAGAAGTGGACAGTGTGCTGATTCACCAAAACTGCTTGTCAGAGTCTTACAGTTTATAGCTTTTTAAGTTTAATAGTTGGTAGCCATTAAAGATCCTCCTTTACGGTTGCATTCCTCTGAGCTGAAAAAGAGGAGGAGGGATGTGGTCAAGATTCAGAGCGAGCAGGAAGGTCCATCCAGGAGCATCGTTTCTAAGAGTTTGTGCTGAACGGTTGCTGTCCTTGCACATCACCTTTCCATATGATAACTGCAAAGGTGACCCTGACCTTTCAGCATTAAAAACATAAAACCAGAAAATGTTATTTTGGACTCTTTGGGATCCTGGACTATTAGAATATTACTACACTTTGGCATTGGTGCTTTCTGTGTCTTTGATGGCTGTAATTCATTATAAGCAAGGTTGAACTTGTTTGGTAATAGAATAGGATATTTACAGAGTTATCAGCAGGCAGCAGCCTGTCTTCTCAGAGAGAAGTCAACAGAATTGCCTTCTGACTGGTTTTCAACCTGCTTGGCAGGGTTATTACAGAGCATCCTTGACTTTAGAGACACCAGATTTTGCATCCTCAACCAGTCTGGTGTATGAATGTCTAGAAGCTGGTGTCACCATGCTGATTCAGCCAGCTGGGAATGAAGGAGTGTCTGTGTGGCTGTACAAAACTGGAATCCAGCTCCCATGGCTTGTGAGATTAGATCAGCCTGAAGGACTGCTTTAGGATAGTGGAGTCTGTGCATGTGTAGTAAGCACCCTGTCAAAGCTGATTGGATCGCTTTTACTTTTCTGACGTTGCAAACCTAGAAGTGCTAGGGAATATTACACTGCTATAAAAATATAGTCTTTACTACACCTACCATTAAGCACAGTGTCCTTTAAGGCTTGAAATATTTTATCTAGCTAATATGCCAATTTATTTTTATGTTGACTGCTTGGATAAGAAATTAAAGATGTTGTGTTTTCTTAAGTTGTACTAATGAATATATTTTCACACTAAGGATGATTGATTTTAAACCTCGACTGCTCCATTAACCTGTGACAACACATAGAATTAATCACAAACTTTTTCAGTACTTGATTTTACAACTGAAAGATTAAAATGTTTGTCTTGCAGGACAATATTGTTGGTGAGTTAATAAATATTTCATATGCTGAGCCAAATCCCCATCTGGAAGTATCTGAGAACTAAGGTCTATGATTTTTTTAAAGACTTTTTGGCATTTTTTTGGCAAGAACAGAAGTGATAATAGAATTGAGAGTACCATAGCCAGATTGCTTCTGGGTGAGGGGAGGAATGGTTTGGTTTCTATGTTGCTGCTGCAACAGATTCTATGCTGACATCCCTGAAATCTCATGGGGATGTTTTGAGTTTGAGGGCTACAATTAAGATTAAAATTTAGTTCATCATCACATGATAGTCCTAAAGGCATTCTCTGGGCCAGAAGGCACCCAAGGATGTTTCATCCAAATTGTGTTTTTATGTCAGGGGAGGTAGAGAATAACTGGCTGGGCAATAAACAATTCTGTAACAACTAACACTGTTTATTACTCCTGGAAGTGGCTTGCTATAAAGACAGGTGGATAACACTGTCATCATGATACTTATGCTGACCAAGGACTGGACACTTCAGGTGTCTTATATGATATCCATCTCCCATGGTGACCAAAACTGGGTGCTGACTAAGAAACTGGGGTCCAGATTAGCACTGTCTTTGTTCAGTCCTGTTGGATAAGCCATGTCTCTCATTGTTCCTTAATACTTACTTATTTTTTTCCTTCGTCAATAAGTCAAGTAATTCTTACTTGTCAGTCTTGGGAGAAGTGATGGATTTAATTTTAGGACTTGTCAGAAAGACTGAAATTTCCATTTTTCCACTAGAAATTACTGTTTTTCACTGAGTAGAGCTTTGTCTGAGAATGTCTGAAACATTATTTTAACTGTTTTTACAGGCAAGAGTCTAGGTGGAAACAATCAGCTGATAAATATAGGATTTGAAAATCTTTGGGCCTGTGCAACATCTGCAGGAAAAGTAGATAATATAGATCACAAACTGAGTGAAAAATATGTATGCTGTTGCTAAAAAACGAACATCAAATCGGGCATATGAACAAAGCTGTATTTTGGAAGACACAAGGGTAAACTGTAAGGATTCCACTTTTAGACATGAGTGCTTTTGAGCTCATTGCTTGAGTGATTGCCAGACCTATTGAAGAGAGCTAAGAAAACAGTTTAGGAGATAACCCACAAAACTGGAATGAAACACTAGTGTTTTACATCACAGAAGATGAAGAGAAATATGCAAACAGTTTTTAAAGACATAAAAGGTTTCTGAGAAGGAGGGTGTAATATGTTATTTGTTTACATGGTGGGTGGAGCAAGAAGTAATGGGTTTAAACTGCACAAAGACATTCCTCCTGAGGTTTCTTTTAGCCCCTTTTGTCTATGATGATATAGTACTATAAATATTCTAAGCTACATTAAATGCTGTTGTAAATGGAGTCATCTTTCCGATAAATGTGAGAAATCAAGGAAGCTGATAAAAAACAAAAACAAAAAACAACCCACCCCAAACATAGCACAACACCACTAAAGCAGCAACATGAAAATCTCCTGGGGAATCGAAACTGTGTGGTCTGAGAGCTTTGAAAGGCAGTGTTTTGAGTAGAGAGGTGAATATATTTGTGGGAGAAATCAAGGTAGTCAAATAGATTCAGAGAAGCAAAAAATCAGGACTGTCCAGGGATGAACTCACAGGAAGAGGGTGTAGGCTTCTGAGTTGAGATCCAGCTCAGAGACTTGGAGAAGCGATGAAGCTACTGTTGATTTGCTTTGTTATGTTCTCATAGGAAAAATTCCCTCCTTCATTTAAGAAGAGAAATCAACAACAAAAGCCCAGATCTTTTGATACGATCCTCCTTTCTTTACAAAAAATGTGCAAGATGTACTTTAATTATAATTAGTATTATCAATAAGAAGTATAGCTTGATTATTAAAACATTTATAAATTATTTTAGTCTTGACTTGGAACTGGAAGAAATTTCCTAATGAAAAACACTTCAGGGTGTGTGTTTTATTTGTTGTGTTTTTTATTGACATACCATAGTTAACTAGCTATAGCACAGAGCTACTGAGTGTACTCAATATTTTGTTATATCAAGTGAAGGTGTGGGAATAATCAAAGCCTTTTTAGAGGTTCTTACTACGCATAAATATCATGGGCTTGCAGCAGTTGATATACAAATTTTGGGTCACTAAGATACTTGGAGAAAAAGATGTTTCTTTCAAATGAGGCAAAAATTGATAAACTGCATATAGTAACTAAAAATCTGACAAACATGCTTAACCTCTTCTATTCAAAGAGAGGTCTGATCCACAGTTAATGTTTTGAGTGTCCCCAAAGATCAAATCCTGAATCTTAATTTTTTGCAAAGTGCCAGTGATGAGACTGACCCTAAATTAAAGTTTTTTGCTCTTCTGTCCTCTTTCTCATTTAAAATTACATCTAAGTCATAGCATAGATAATGTAGGTTACTATGTACATTATATTAGATGTTTTATACCAGATTACTTCTGTGTTTGAGAATAACATTCATATACATGATCATAAACATGAGTAATCAAATCTCAGGCTTCAGGGCATTGCTTGATCGCTTTTTATCACAAAAAAAAAAAAAAGTCATTGTAGCATCAGTTTCCTGTAAAGCATTGTACAACTGACTTTTGTTTTCATGTCTCTGATATGTGCTTCATTCAGTAGAACAGTGGATTAAAAAGCTTGTGTTTGTAAAGAAATTAACTTTATTCAATATAAAAGACAATGACCCCCAGCAGATAAATGCCTTATCACTGGCAGTCTTAGACACAGACAGGTGGAGCGATCAACGCTATTTGGGATGTTCTTAAAGAGATAAGGGAAATTAAAGTTAGGGAGAAGTCTGATGCTATATCCAGTTGAAGCTAGCATTAATATTCAATTCATTTCACAGGGCAAATAAACACACTAAAAAGAAGTATTTCCAGCCAAAAAAACCCTCACTATTAAGTCCTTAAAATATATATAAATAATATTGACTATGAGATATTTCCTACTTGGAATTCCTAATTAAGAGCAGAATGATGACCTACAGGATATAGACTGAGGGAGCATGTGTGAGAAAATCACAGATGGCTAAGGTATCACTCTAGACCATAACATTCGTCAGCAAGAGCATGTCAGCCATGTTTAGAATTATAACATCCTTTTTATGATGACTGTAAGATTATTTTGCTTATGATACTAACTTTTTTACGTAGTATTAATTTCTTTTTGTATAAAATTATCCCTAAACTAGCGAGTCTGCAAAAGATCCTGTGATACTGGATTATTATTAAGACTTTTTGTAGCCATCTACTTCACATTGCATTTTTTTTTCCTTGCACGCATTAGGAAAGATCATGATCTGTGTCTTTGACAGAGTTGTCAGAATGACTTCTCTTAATTTTTTTTTTTTTTGAGATATAAGAATTGTCTTAGTGAAACTATCAATCCTAGAGCTACGTCTCTTGCCATGGATAATGGTGGAAATTGGAAATTTAATGTTCTCCCTCCCACTCCTACTCTCACAATCCACCTAATTGAAATACTTCATCATGGTAAGATATTTCCTTCTGACCCTTTTTCATGCTTTGGAAGACACTTATTGGCAAGTCTTGTAGTTTTGTAGCTGTACAAGTTTGTTTTTATGTTAGCAAATATGTAACCCTTTTCAAGAATGCACCTCAGTAATGTTTTAGGACAGTGAATTCCACAGTTTAGTAGTATATTTTACTCATGATGATGTCTATGGTTGAGGCTTATTAACAGTTTTGCTGTTTTAAATTTGCTCACAAATGGCTTTGTGAAACAAAAACATTTTCTGGTGTAGAACAAATGAGGAAAAAAGCAAAGTAGAAGAGACCATAAGCAATTACAAATAAATACAACACCACCCTCAACTCTTTGTTTCGGTTAGGTTTCAATATATTCTGTTTCTTGAAGATATTGAGACTGAGAAGAGATTTCACTTAAGGCTTATACAATGACTGAAAGATCCTGTTACAAGTCTGAGTATTGAAGAAAGGTTTGAAGCTTAGGGGAAGACAGACCTATCTTTATAAGTATTGGATAGAGATATGGATATCTCATACTTATGTGGGAAATCTTACAATTTATTTTTTTAATCCAGATGTTGTACCTCATTTAAAAACAGTCTTGCACAAGTTCTTATCCAGAGCAGGTCTGCTGGCCTTGTATCACTCTGATGCTGCAGCTGAGATTGTTTGGCAAGGGAGTTCTTCCATCTGGTTAACTCCTACCAATTGGTAAGACTTCATCATCAGATGTCACACCCGATGTCCATTGACAAATTTTACTGCAGAGCAAGCCTATTCCTTGCTGGGGACCAAGTGAGGTGGGACATTTTCCTCAACTTTGTGGTTGTACTTAACTGTATAAGTTTAGACTTTACATCTTGATGCCTTCTGGAGGAATAGCTTGACTGGGGTCCTGTTTCAGTGCTCAGGAAATTCCCCCTCAATCTTTGTGACCTTGCCAAATGAGCCTCTCTCACTGTTGCAGATAAATGGGGTCTCCCTTCCTCTGCTCAAGAAGAGCACCATGTTGTTATCCAGACATGTGTGGGTGGATAAGAGTCACTTGCCACTGTTGGTGCAACAAGGGTGCAGATCATAAAAGCAATGTTTGTTTTGTGTGTGCCCTGTGTGCTTAGCAGGAGGAATTGGGAGTGACTGATTATTGTTTTGCCAGCAATCGGAAAACCTTTCCTATACCAGAAACAGGGTAATTTCAGTGAGGTCTGATCATGTCTTTCCCACTGATTGCAAAGCTAAATTATTCACTTGATCTAACCTTTTTAGTCTTGTTATATGAATTCAAATCAAGTGCTAGCAAGGGCCTATGCTACTCTCCACCCACTGTATGACAAAACTAGATAATTCAGGCCCTGAATTGTGAATCTGTGATTATCTTGATAACTCTGTTCAGTGGAAGCTCCATTCATTACTCTATAGCATTGTCATCCTTTCCAGATTTTCCTTCCCCAAGTTCTCCTAAATATAAGAGCATCTTTTCTTTCAGTCCCTTTGAAAGACTGATTTATTATCTGCTGCTCTTGTTGAGATATTTACTTCAATTGCTGTAAGACATTCCCTCCTATGGTTAGTATTGTGAAGTGTTAAATTAGATTTGTAGAGGTCTAATGACAATAGCTACCTGTTAGTCATGGAAATATGATCAATAGTGATCATAGTAATATATTTAAATAGAACTTATCTTAAAAAAATAGTTAACTCACTGTCAAAAAAAAAGGTAATAAATAAAACTACATGTTAATTGTGATCATAGTAATATATTTAAATAGAACTTATCTTAAAAAAATAGTTAACTCACTGTCAAAAAAAAAATAAAACTATATGTTAATTCTATTTTCAGTGTGTATATTCAACTTTTAGGCAGTAAGTCTCTTGCTTTTCTCTGATTAGTCATTTAGCATTTTTTTTCTTAAGGTCCTTAAACACTGTAATAAAACACTTTATTTTTGATAAACAGAAGAGATGAACTACTCTATGTATTCCCTTACTACATTTTTTTTTTAGCCTCTTCTCTGTGTTTTTCTCAAAGTCCTGTATAAATAGTAGACCTTGCTGTAGTTAAATATCAATCTTAGTTTAATAACAATCTTACCAATTCCTTACTGGAGAGAGAATCTTCAATCTTACTTGCCACTCCTCTACTCATGTTTTCTAGGATTTCATTACATCTTCTTCCTGCAGCGTTATGATGATTTGAGAAGTGTGTCCACATCCTTTACTTGTCTAGACAGCTAGGTGGAAAGCAGAAGAATCATGCCATAAGGAATTCAGTCATGTACCGTGCTTGAGAAGATTGGGACCCAGAATTTGACTGTGCTTATGAATGTAGCTGTAATACAAATAATGGTTAGTAAGCCTTACCTGGCTCCCAAATCTGCAATCTTGCAAAAAAGTAACATGTTTTTGTTTGGTAGTTTTCAACTTGATGAGCCCTTTCTGTATTTCCTATAGAACTTTTTAATAGGTGAAGAAAAATCATAACTTCTCAGGCTTTGTTTCTCTAAGCAGTCATTTTGCCTTTCTTTCCAATCCCAATCAGGTACAATGTATTGAAGTTATGACTCACTTTTGTTAGTTTTTTTTTTTCCCACTAGACTTTTTTTGACATGAGGAAGAAAAAAAAAATCTGCTTATTACTATTAAGCAACTGAAAAGCACAAACTGTATTACCTGTATTCCCTGGAGCTAAAAGTATTTTGGGAGGCATGTAAAAGTGTTTAAGATTCAGGTGTCTGTCTCTTTCCTTCAAAGACATTAAAAGAAATAGACTGACTAACTAGTAGGTGTAGCTTAGTCACAAAATCCTACATGTAGTAATCATAACTCTAGACTATTATTCCACTGTCTATTTTCATTAGTGCTATCAACTCCCCTGCACAGCAGGATTTAGAAGCAAATTGTGTCCTGTAGAGAATTTTCAAAATAAATGTTCTTCTCACTGAAGTATCAAAGTTGAAGAATTTATAATACCATGATGATCATTAAAAATATAAAGTGAAATAATCCAAAAAGATGGTGGGTTTTTTGCATATAGAGCTCCTACCTGAGTTAAAATTGGGCATCTTACTTGACTTTCCCCCATTTCTCTAAACAAATTCTGTGAGATTTGACACCAAAGTAGTCTAGGTGAAATTATATTTCCCAGTGGAACTGTCATGGAAGATTTTACTTTGGCTTTCTAGCACAGTAATGTTTCCAAAAGTAATATGCTCTACTAGAATATTTGAGTTTAGTTTTTATGCGATTAGCAACCCTTTTTCTGTAATTGTATGTGTTGTATACAGAGATTTTCAGGCCTAAGCAAGGGGTCGTGCTTCCTAGAACATGTCTGAAAGGTGTCACAAAAGGACTCTGAGTTTTATGGACTCCAAAGCACGAGTAGCTCTGTAGACGTGTATGAGATAATGTATTTCTGACAAGCAATAGAGGATTTCATATCTAATTCAAGAATAAACTTATTTTAATTTTATATTTAAACTTTAGCTACTAAATCCAAAATGAGTGAAACGTTGGTATGATCTTACTAGTTTGAGTCATGAGATTAAAACTTATTTTGCAGATTGAGTAACTGAAGCACAAAAGTATCAGATACGTGATTCTAGAAAAGTCTGAGTCTACTGAACTCTCTTTAAATCAGGTTTAAGTTAGGCCTTGTCATGGTCTTGGTGGGCATGCTCAATATTGTTATAAGTTGTTCAGACTTATGTAAAAAAAGGTTTGTGCCACAGCTAGTGGTAGAACTTTTCTTGAGGAGAAAACAGTTATAGTTTTCTTCCCAGACGGGCTTTCCTGAACTTCATTTTATTTTGTTGTGTGTATGAGAGATCAAAACAATCAAATGGGCCTTAGCTCTCAAAATCTGAAATAGAATCTGTGTCATAAGATTTTGGCTGTCACATTCACAGCCTTAGTTAGCATATGATTGGTGAATTAAAGCACTGAAAAGGCTGGGAAGCACAAGTAAATGCCCATAGCTGTGCCAGTAGTGAAACAGCCCTAGTTCAACAAATATTAGAAAATTGGAATTACACCAGATGTAACCAATGTTGAGCTGCAACAATTTTGAAGATATCTAAAGCTCTGAATTTAAAAAGGAGTCAAACATAATTTAACCAGGAAAACACAATGCTGAGTTGCTCAATCAGTCCACTTACATGAGCAGCTCTTAGGAGTCTTTAAGAATTCCCAGTGGGGACTAAGGCTGATAATGGGCCATGAATTAGCCCATGGGATTTTTAGTGGGATGTGGGATAGTTTGCTTGCAAATTGCCTCATGAAATTCAGTCTGTCCTTTATGACTGGCTGTCATACCATGCAGTAGTGGCTAAGTGCCTACTGTGTAGGAAATTAATTGCTGCCTTTTAGTTAAATACATTCCCTGGGAGTGGACAAGGGTCACAACTGGTGAATTTTTTAGACTCTGAAGCTTAGGCAACTAAGAATGAATGGGATCTCTTGACTCATTAAATCCAGTCCCATACTTCTGTAGACCATATGTATCTTAATATTTATTTGGTAAACCAATCAAATTCCATATGAAACCTACTTTTTTGTGCTCAACTAAAGAAGCATTGTAATAGAAGAACAGTTGGATAGTGAGACCATGATGCAGATGGGTTTCTGACTATTAGAAATCTTCTAGTCACATAATAAACTTGTTCTGTGTGTAAACCACTGATTTCTCTACCAGCTTAATCTTTTACTTGAATAACTCTTAATCCTCCATAGCACTTAACTCATTTGCTGTATTTATACATGGCAAAAAATATTTTCCTCAAAAGTATTTTTTGATGGACTATAGAAGTAATTTTTTTTTTTTAATTCTTTCCGTCATCTAAGACTTATAGTCTTTCTCAAAACTGGTGATAACAAACAATATGTATCTTGTATTCTAGATGACATCTCAGTACCTCCTCTTTTTTATTGGAAATATTGCTTGATACTCACTAAAATTATTATTATTTTGAGGCATCAACACACAGCTTGCAGTCAGTCTCCAATTCACTCTGGTTTTCTTGAGGTTCAATAAAGCCAAGTGCTGGGTC
>NW_010103359.1:0-22501 GCF_000699245.1 Pterocles gutturalis | reverse complement strand
CATTCTGTGATTCTGTGTGATTCTGTAATCTGCCTCCACTTTTTTTTTTTTCTTTTCTCCTTTGCACTTTTGTTCCAAAGTTTAGCAACCTTCCAGAAGCAAAATACTGAATATTGCACAATCCTCACATGGCCTCGTTGCATTTTTCCTGTTTTCCTGGAGAAAATTGTCAAAGTAAAGAACTGTGTCTTGTGTCTCGCAGTGCCTTTGAAATGCTCAGCAAACACTGTGTATGTCACAGGTCAGTGCAGAGGCACTGGGACTCATGCCTCTTCCTTAGTGACGGTGACTTTAAAGATGGGAATTAGTCTGTTTAATACATAAATAGTTTGCAACTTGAGGCATCGCAAAAGCAAATTAATTGCCATTAGTATCAGCCATCCATGATCAGAACCAAGCAAGTGTCCAGGATGCACCAGGGAGGGATGCACCAAGGAGAGTTGCATCCTTCTTCATCTCCACTAGGCATTTGCACCACTGGAGCAGGGAGGGTTGTCTGTAGTCGGTTCACCTTGGCAAATGCAGCATTGGAGCAAAAGATACAGGCCATCCAGAAAAGTGACTTTTAATTCTCAGAGGTCCTTCTCTTAATAAAGAGTGCGTACTGACCACTCTGGCTGTACCCTTCTGTTTCAATGCAGCAGGCAAAATGAAGTGTAATCATGCAAGCTTTGGAACAAAGAGAGTAGTACAGCACATAAAACAGTGTTTTATGTCTTCAGTGATGCTCCAGCTGCTTTGCATAGCTGTAGCAGTAAAAATTTACATAATATTTGTGAGCAAATGTGCATCAGTGTTCATTCCTGAGGTGGTGACCCATGCATTAAAGGTGGATCCTACGGTCAGTCCCTGTAGCCCACCTGGACAAACCTATCTGAGCGTCCAAGCTGTGCTGATCCCTCAGTGACCGATATTTATGAACATCGTCCATTTTCAAAAGTCTTTTTGAAAAGAGCTGTCTGGGTATCCCATGATGCTCAAATTCTTCTGTGATGGTTTGTACAAGGTACACAACCAGCACCTGAAAACACGTTCAAAGCTGTAACGTGAATTGGTGGCAAATGGAAGAAAGCTGCAGATGGAAGAGCAGAGGGAAGGAAATGCTTTTCCACATCTGCCAGGTGTGCTCACATTAAACTGACACAGCAGGATAATGAGGTAGAGGAAGAGGGAAATCAAGGGCCAAATTCTCATTTGAATTGCAGGATGCTATCTATTGCAACACCCTTGAGAGATCTTGGTTGTGTCTCCTGGGGCTGGAACTGGGCAGGAAATGAGAAAAAAAAACACCTGTAAACAGAGAATTCCTGGTTCCTTCTGCTTCCATGGCAGCTCAGCAAAGCCTCGTCTGTGGTTCAGGTCACTCGGACTGTTGTTATCCGCACACTCGAAACTGATGTGTGCCAGCATTTCCACCAAAAGATGCACTCCTGCTCTCCCTCCAGCCTCTAGCTGTGCAGTCAGCCAGGCAGAGGGACTGATCAAGCAGAAAACAAACCAGCAAAAGGGTCTGTTTTAGCTTGTACCAGTTTTTTGAGTGGTTTGCTCGGTGGCCACAGTAGTGCCTAGGACCAGGCATTGGGAGTTCTTCCTGCAGCACTCCTAGCTTGTGCAAAATTTAAGTCTATGTGAAATTGTAGCTGGAGGTCCCTGGTCTGCAGAAAAAAACAAGAGAGGCTGAACGTTCCTGGAGCAGGCTGAGAGCCAGCCCCATCTGACAGGTCTAGGATGGGGATGGGGATGCAGACCCCACCACACAGTCCCTCACGTCTCTGGCAGTAGAGCTGTGATATCAGCCATCAGCTGGAGAGTGTTGAGGAGTATTTCTGTGTGCTGAAGCTTCATATAGAAGCAAAGTGTATGCGGTAAGGGAGAAGTGGCACCTCTACCATAACATCACCCAGCACTCGTAGTGCTTATGTTTGCTAATCTGCACTGCCTATATTTTCAGGCTTGCCATTTGCTTGTGAGCAAGATTTAGGGAAGAAAGTCAAGAGCCAGAAGGCTTGATATGCCTCCTGAGAACTTTTTGTTATGAAAAATGCGTGGACAGTTTTTAAGCAGCTGCCGCAAATAAATTATTTTCTGCTGCTGTTAACAACATTAGCAGCATGGAACATTTGCTTGGTCCTGTGCTGCATTAGAACTTTGGAGAGGTTTAAAATCTGACAGGTGAACAAAATACTTTTGGAAGCTCCAGAAAGAACAGGGGAACAGGCTGCAAGAAGCAAGCACGGTGTTTTGAGATCACACACTCTCCACAATGCTGAGCGGCGAGGCAGGACCTTGTGTGCGAAATGATGACCTAGTGGGTGAGGAAAAGCCTATTTCAACTCTGTACCTTTGGCATTCCCAGGTAGGAGGATTTGATGGACTAAACCGCCTTCGAAGCACGGAAGCCTACAACACTACCGCCAACACATGGTGTGCCACTGCTGATATTTTCAACCCCTGCAGCAACTTTGGGATTGAAGTGGTGGATGACCGTTTGTTCACTGTTGGTGCCTTTAATGGTTTCAGTACTACTTTCAATGTGGAATGTTACAATGAGCAGGCAAATGAATGGAACGATGCTGAGGATATGGGCATACACTGCAGTGCTCTGAGCTGCTGTGTGGTGCCAGGTCTGCCCAACGTTGCCAGACGGGACTGCTATGTGGACAAGCCCTCAACAGCAGTCAGCTTCACTTCTTCAGCAAGTAGCCTGCCTGTATAAACAGCTCAACTCTGCTAATAAATTCCTCTGAGCAGCAAGTGCAATTCTAAAATAAAAACCAATTGATACAGGCCAAAAGAGTTAGTATTTAAAACTTTCATTCTATTGCACCACAAAACGTGTCTGTCAGCCACAGCCTACACAGCAACTGACAAAATAAAAGGTACATCACAATCATAGAATCATAGAATCACAGAATGGTTTGTGTTGGAAAGGACCTTAAAGATCATCAAGTTCCAACCCCCCTGCCATAGGCAGGGACACCTCCCACTAGCCCAGGTTGCTCAAAGCCTCATCCAGCCTGGCCTTGAACACCTCCAGGGATGGGGCATCCACAGCTTCTCTGGGCAACCTGGGCCACTGCCTCACCACCCTCTGAGTGAAAAATTTCTTCCTAATGTCTAGTCTAAATCTACCCTCTTTTAGCTTATACCCGTTACCCCTTGTCCTCATGCACATTCACACAAAGCTAAAGTTACAAGTTGCAGAGGTGTATATCTGAAAATCACAGCTCACTTTGAGTCCCATTTCAAACTTTTCCAGGCAATCTCATGGGGTTTTCAGCTGTATTTTCCACTAAAGACAATGAAACAGCTAATGGTTAAAATCCTAAATGAACCTCTGAAAATTTAATGAACAAGTTAAGCCAAAAACCTAAATTTACTTCAATATACATGCACCTTACAACACAAAAAGCAAGACAACTTTTTTGTATTTTTCAACATGCTGCAGAAATCTACCACCACAACACATGTGGGAAGAGATCAGATATTCAAAGGAGTACACCTAATTCTCGAACTGAGACATCCTTTATTACAATAAACTTTAGTACAATGTATTTAAGATAAAGACCATGACAATAGCATTTGTTTCAAACAGCCTATACACACATACTACTTTACCTTGCTAGAAGTAAATCCCGGAGTGCTGCTTCCCCAAGCAATCTGCTGAAGTCGACGCTAATATCAACTGGAGAGTACACCTGCCATGATCCACAGTGACATGGACCTGTGAGGGGTATCTGACTATTAGCGGTCTTCAAACATCTTGGTAGTTTAACACTTCACATTCATATTAGTAACAGGATTAGTTCTTCAGGAGCACCTGTTTTGTCAGACTTCCATTCATAACTGTGAAATTAGAGATATGATTTATACCCTAATGTAATGTGGACACAGCTGAAAATAAATCTAAGCCAAAACTCACTTATTTTAAGCTCACTCTTTTAAGCCCATTGAGTGTTACCACATAGTGCTACAAGGTTGTGCTAAAAATAACTTTAAAAATTGCAATTCTTTGTGACTGGGTTTGTCAGTAACAATCAGTTTATTCTGTGACACACCAGTTGAGCCAATAGTTCTGATTTTAACATTTACTGTGATGGAGAAAATTTATAGCAAAATAGTATAGTGGAATGCTTGGCATAGTTATTCATAATGCATGCTAAAAAAACGGCATGTTTTCTTCATGTCTAGAGTGGAATCCTGCTATGTGCAAGAGAAAGTCTTATTAAAAATACATCCAAACCCCTAATACTCCCAGAGTACTCAGGTAGTTATAAAATATTCTGTACACATCTGGCACCGAGAGATAGCTGCAACGGCTGCCCAGTGCCAGGCAGGATGGGTCCTACTGGACTGATGCTTGGAGCAGAAAGACAGGACATGAAACGTGCATTTTGTGACATGTATTCAGCACATGTACAGAGGAATGATTGTCATAAGGAGGAGAAAAAACTCCACCTGATGTTCCTTTCCATGAGCAAGACCAGAAGTCAACCTTCTAATACTTACTGAATACACACTGGAACATTACTGGCATTTAACCAGCCACTACAAACACAATGAAAGAATCCCCAGGCTGTTGTTTATGGGACCATTTCATAAACATCCATCAAGCCACGGCAGCCATGGGCCACAAGGAACCTGTTATAAGATTCACAGGTTGGTGGGCTAAGTTACAGCCAGAGCCAAGAATGCAATTCTTCTGAACACCTACATGCAATACGATGGACAGTCAGACTTGCCAGTTAAAAACTATGTGGAATGCAACTGGTCCACTTAAGGTCAAGGCTAAAAAAAACCCCAACGACTTAAAAATTCCACAGAATTGGCCTATCAGAAGGTAGAGCAAACCAGTGCTGTTCACAGTGCTCATCATTCACCATCCACAGAGCATATGGAGGTATGTATCGTGCATCACACACAGAATCACAGCTGGCATTCACAAGTTCAGCTGTCCAGATACAAAGCTGTTGTGACATTGTCTTTGAGTGGAATGTCTTTAGTAAACTACACAGCTTGTACGTCAGCCAAAAGCTGCTGGTTTTGCAATTTGATAGTGCACTTGCAATATCAATTTTGCTTAGAAAAACTGCAAGAAGCTTGTTTTTGCATCTAACTTTGTTGCATGCTGACACATTAAACTATTTAGTTCATATTCCAACTGAAATAATAACCTTTGTATTTCCCTCTACAAATTGTCTGTATTTGCTGACAGACTGCAAGAGGGCTTCAACAGAGCAGTGGTGGTCTGACACACCACCATCCTTCAACTGCTTGTTAAATCCCTACAGCAAAGACAGTGGATGGAGTATCCAAACTCCTAGTTGCTTCTGTGCAAAGTCTGGTAAAGTATCTTAAATTCAGCTCCCACATATTGAAGTTAAATCAATGGATTTAGATCTAAAGCAGTGAGGCATTTCACACTTCTGTTCACAAAACCTGCTATAGGGGCAGTAATTTTTAAAACTGCTCCAGACAAATCTGCAAGAGCTCACAGGTCAAACACACTGACCAAGCGCTTGCTCACAGGTCAGCACGAGCCAACCGGGCAACAGTCACTTCTGAGCATCAGCCTTGAATCTGAACCAGGTTACCTGTGTCCTCCCTTGAATTAGGCCAACATCGTACAATTTAATCTGCCCTAACAATCCAACAGGCAAATAAAATACAACACAGTTACCACAGAGGAGTAAGTTGAGACTAAGCTGTTAAGATTTTCAAGGCTTTTTTAAAAAAAAAGAAAAAAAAAAAGGCAAGACTATTGTATTACAGAAAGACAAGTTATTGATATGAAAAATGGCAAGTGAACTGCGAAGGGGAGCATTAAGGGACGTATACATCAGAGAAACCTTTACACACTATGTGGTTGAAAAACTTACCCAGTGTTTCAGGTCTGATCTAGGTTGCCTGCTGAATTAGAAAACGAGAAGTATCAGCTCAGAAAGCTAAACAATTAAAAACAAAACAAAACAAAACCCCAAACTGTTTAGAAGATATTTTGCAAAGAAGTTCTCCACATCAAAAATACCAGCAAATTGTCATATGAACCAAAGACAGTAACCAGATTCTCCAACGTTTGTCTACACAACTTTTGGAACACCCTGGTTACTCCTCCCTTTCCCTTCCCTGAAATCCTGATTCTGGAACATTCAAATGAAGGGGGTAGGAAGGATGCACTGAATCTGCTATAACCTAAACCCTCCTGGAGCTCTTCGGCTCAGGGAGAAGGAGTGTTCAGAAGCACAGTTAACCGAGAGGCAGCGATACTCTAAAGGAAATATTCCACGTTCTGTTCCTTGGCAGCATAGCAGGGAGCAAACCAGAGCCAACCAGGGCACTGATCTGTAAAAACCACCTCAAAAACACCAGAAGGCATTTAAGTCAGCTTAAATGTTACTACCAAAGTGGGGAAATTCAAATATTTAGAGACTATGGAAACTCAACCATCTCCCCTCACAAGAAACACCAAGTGCCAATTTGCTAAGGAGCACTGCCACACAGCTACCGTCAGGTTTTCAGGAAAAGATATTGAAGGCAAAGGGGGCTGATTGTCAAAGACAGGTGGGGAACAAGCTTGTGGTGGTTCTTCTAATAATTTTTTCACTAGAATTGAAATGTGTCCAACATTTGAGAAAGGATCCACAAGTAGCTCAGGTGTTAATCTGTTACTGAGCAATCATCTCGTTCTCACTAATCCCCATTGATAGAAGTGGCTGCTTTGCTGGTTTTCTCTCCTTTTGTCAGGCTGGTTGTTAGTCCAAGTTTTTAATGAAGCCGTCAAAGACAAACTCAAAGCGTCTTCAGACATACCTGAAAAAAAATCTACTGCCTCGAATTCTCTGTTTTAGCAAGTGTCTGATGTTCCACCAACCATCCACTTAAAAACAAACTCTTCAGCTTCTCTGCAACATACAGATACAAAATATTCAATACACATAGAAACATCTTGAAGTAATTTTATGAAGAAAGATTGTGCTTTTGTTTTCATATATTGCACTTGCCTCCAAATTGGGAAAGCAAAGTACACCAACACCAATTATAGGTGAAGTTTAGTCACTGAGAATGAGAGAACCAAAGGAATGTTGATATACAAGTGCAAATAAAACAGGTGCTTTTAAGCGCACACAAATGTAACCACTAAATCATGAAGACAGAGATCTTTGATTTTCAAAATAGAACTATTAGAGACTAGCTTTATAGAAATCCTTGAAAACAAAGATCTGAAAAGAAAAATAACAGACTTAATGATCGCAGAGATTTTTCACAACCCGTTACAGGCTACAGTTTTTCCCTGGGCACCATTAAGTAGTTGGATTCACACAGTTTCTCAATTCCCATCCATCCTCAGTTTCTGAGCTTAACTTGCAGTACATAAAAGATGCTGCATTTATGCATCAAATCTAATCAACACCCTCATGTCTCTTAAAGACATATCAAGCCTAACAAAATGGTTTAGCACAGTATTTCCTAGATGCATCAGGAATTACTCCAGAAACTAGAAATCTGTGAGCATGGGATTTTCCATAAGCTCAGGCAGTGTCGGTGTACTTCCTGCATCTGCCTTTCCTGCATTTGCCTTATTCTATCTTTTTGCCGTATCAGATTTTGTGGCATAGGGTACCTTTGTGTTCCCTGCAGGAATCTGAAGGGAATTTTCAAGTGGCAGCTGTTGCTCTACAGCCAGGCTGAGGCATAGGAGGCACTCAGTTCAGCTGCTGTGGGGCCGGCTCAGCCAACACTGGACCCACAGATCCCTTCAGGCCACCACCTGGACTTAACTCCGTTCACCACACTGAAGTCAAGAGGTTTTTTTTTAGTGCTTGGCATAGTCTGCCTGCTAAAGGTGATGAGTTCCTTTGTCAACATCTGTGTGATTTCCCAAAACTTGGCAGAATGAGATGACCTGTAGGGTGGACTTAGTCACACATGCGTTGCCATTTGTACTATGTAGTCTTGAAAGCCATTTACCAGAATTTGAATAGGAGTGTCGCCATACCTATCTCACTAACAGCATGACCCTGCCTATGGCAGTGGGGTTGGAACTAGATGGGTCTTTAAGGTCCCTTCCAACCCAAACCATTTTATGATTCTATGATTCTGATTCTATGATTCTATGATTAATTTGGCCGCGAAAAGGCAAAGCCAGGAGATGTTGCTTTAAAGAGGGACTCCAAACCACAGATAAATATTTTCACGGCCCGAAGCAAAGAGGGTGGTGTGTGGACACCCAAACCACCATTAAAGGAAAAGTATTTTTACCAGAAACGCAGAGAAACCCTTCTGATGAGCACATGGGTGAAAGGTTGTCCATGGAATCACATTTTGGAGGGTGGGCAATGGGTCTGGAGCTTTGCATATCCATATCCTCAGGTAAAACCTCTTCTACATCCACCCAACTGGAGAAAAGGTGGTTTTGGCATCTAATAAACTATACTTGTCTCCTCCAAACAAAAAGCATGTAGGGATTGAAGAAAAATGCTGGGACTGTGTGAACTGGAGGCCCCTTTCTCCTCCTTCTGCTCCCATCAGTGGTCCTGTACCCCCACCACCAGCATTGGCACATTTGGCAGAGCAGCCAACTCATTTCCAAAAAAAGAGATGTCAAAATTCTCCATGCATCCAGTGGCAACAGCAACAGAAATAGAACAAGCAGCAGAACAATTTGTTTGACAAATACAGACATGGTGAAACAACCCAAGTGAATCATCTCTTCTGAAAGCTGGATGTTGGTGAAACAGGTTATTGGCACAGTGAGTTCCCACTGTGCACACACGCTCAACAATAACCTGGCGTCTTCTTTCACATACTCATTTCTGCACGACGTGAGAATTTTTTTCAGAAGTTTTCTGTTTTCCAGAAATAAGTTCTGCATATACTATTGTGCAATTGCAGTGTTGCAGCTAAGAAAGATCTCTTTGGGAATGCCTACTTTTTCGGACAAGAAAATGGTTTTATAATGTAAAATAGAATCTATGTTTTTACAATAAAAGGTAAAAAAATACATGCATCCTGTAATGTTACAAATTGAGGTCATTATTCCTAGGAAAACATGGAGCCATTTGGTGATACCAACTTACTGGAGCAGTGCAAGGTGGTTCTCAGTCATCAGTAAGTGTGTCCAAGGGGAGCCAAGGGGCCAGCCTCAGATTGTGGGCGCAGAGTTAGGTTCTTGCTATTTTGTGTTTACTAGCTTGGGCTTTCTTCATTAACAAGTGTGTTCTCACTAGAATGTGGGACTGGATCAATCTCCTCCCATTTGAGGACTATTGAATCTTACGCAACGCCAGGGTGCAATTTTGAATATTTAATTTGCTAAATGGCAACTATTACATTCATACTGTTTTCTAACTTGCTTTGCCCAGCCAGCTTCTGTGCCTCTCTTAGAAATACCCAAAGACTTGTACAGGTTCACAGATAAAAATCTTAAAACCATCTTTCTATAATTTTGCCTGATTTAAGATTAAAGTGTAAATTATCTTACACATGTGAGCAGGAGCTCTGCAAAATATAGGTGTGATGGACATAGAGGTGGACATACCCAAGTCAACTCCAACATTGTCAGCATAGGAAATAGTAGCAATGAAAGCGGTGCAGAAATAGCTGGCATGCATGTCCCAGACAGATATGTTGCTTGTTGCTCCAAGCTGATGACAATGTTTCCCCACTGATGGAATTTCATCACCATTTGCCATGCAAACACAGTTGCAGATAGTAAAGTAGGTAAGGCTGTTTTCTATGACACTTACCAAAGCACTCCCATTAAAACTTTATGGGAATCTAGGAATGCATTCTGCAGCCCAAAGCTGGACCATCTTTGCACTTGTTGAAGCCTTCTCTGCGCTGGAATTGTAAGTCTCGTCATTTAGTAGATGTAAAGACAAAGAGATATCCTTCCACTCAAGAAGAAATGAAAAGCAAAACCGTATTTGTCTGTCTAAAATACTAGCAGAGAAAAGACGTGGTCATTTTGGCAAGGTTAATTTGAGTAGCTAGCCAAGTGAGGTGTAAAGAGGTTGGCGGTGACTTGGGTATACCCACCTGTATGTCCACCACACCTACAAGGCTGAAGATATTCCGTCTTGTCCAGCTTTAATATTTTGTATCAACTTGATTAATGCACAGATATCCTTGTTCATAACATCTTATTTTATTCTGAATCCTGCTAAGGCACAAGGAACCAAAGCATTGCTTGTTTTAACCCACTCATTTCACTTTTAAGCCACATCAACTTTTATTATAACACATACAGTCTTTCTTTACAGTGCTAGTCATTTCAAATTAGAGCTCTGAGGATATTTTTTAATGAATCCAAATGTTTCAGAAACAGAGTATCCATGTCATGATCATCAATTCTGTCACTGAACCATGTTTTTGCATGGTCACATCAGGAGATCTTAGACCTTCTTGCTCTGTTGGGGGAAGGACGTGTTCAGTTTCCTCACATCACTTTTGAGGCTAGGGAATAAACAGGTGTGATGAAGACTTTCCAGAAGAATCATAGAATCATAGACTGGTTTGGGTTGGAAAGGACCTTAGAGATCGTCACGTTTCAACCCTCTGCTATGGGCAGGGACACCTCCCACTAGCCCAGGTTGCTCAAAGCCTCATCCAGCCCAGCCTTGAACCCCTCCAGGGATGGGGCATCCACAGCTTCACTGGGCAGCCTGGGCCACTGCCTCACCACGGTCCCATGATTGGGCAGCTAAGCGGGTATCATCAAGTCAGGCCTCTTCTACATGAAATGCTTCTGCTGGACATCAGTCTCCTAGTAGCTACACACATTTAATTATACGTAAGGACAGAGACATTCCAGTGACTTTTGGGAAGAGGAGACTGAGCATGTACCTCTCCTGCTAGCACCAGGAAACACTGTCTGTCCAGGTGTGTCCATGCTGGACTGAAAAGACGGGGGCAAGGTTCCAGGGCCAGGTCCTTCACAGCCACAGGGACACCAAGACATGGTTGTACTCCGTCTTTAAAATGCGAAGGGATTTTGCACACAAGGGCAAAGCCCCGAGGCAACCACACAGGCCAACCCAAGACAACGCGATTTACCATTGGAAATGATGCAGTTCATCTACGCCCATGCGGACCTTATAGGAGCATAGCTTGTTTTGAACAGAGTAGCGTCCCTTCCAAACAAGTTCACTTCAACGAGACAAGAAGAAGTATGGGGGAAAAGGTAATTTTCGTGCCAGGGTAAGGCAGTTTACATCCAAAACCATTAAGAGAAGGTTGAAGGTATTCTCCTGCGCAGAGGGGGGTCTCACAGCTGGGTTAGGAGGATATTTCTGCATTTATTGATTTGTAGCTGTATTTTACCAAGTCTAAATACATCACAAGGTGGGGTCACAACTAGCTGCTGCCCAAAATCCACGCAAAAATTTCCATGTGTCAGTACAATAGAAAAGCAGCTGAGCCCAATTCCAATTTTTCCTTCTTTTTTTAAGTGGATTTAAAATGAGATGTTGATCATCAGATGTGCACTGAGAAGAAGGCCTCCTATGGTCTGCAGCCGAATGAAGAGACAAATTTCATGGTGAGTCATATAGCAAAGCAGAGTACTTTTGGTGCCAAACCCTGAATACCTGAAGAGCATCATCCCACTTGCCCGATCATGCCATAGACACAGCTCTGTCTCTGGGCTTGAGAGGAGCTGATATCATCAATACAGATGTCAGTGGGATATATTTGGAAACTCAAAATCTGTGCTGCCAATGGATCAACTTTGGGCACGATTTGCTGTGGATTGGGCTTTCCAAGTAAGGCAGAGTAATAAGGAAAGAAGGAGAGCAAGCACTTGACTTTTTTATGATGTTCCTTCTCTACCAGATGTAAATATAGGAGTGCAAAGAGATTTCTGTTTGTTTTTCTTTCTTTTGGTTTGAAAGAAGTGGAGATGAAATCCAGAGACAAGCAAATATAGTACCATTAGTCATCCTTTTTTTTTAAACTTTTAAGTCCTTCAGAAAAGTGTTGTGATTTCACTTCCTGTGTTCATTGGTCATAGGACTTTATGTAATAATTTGGACAAAAATGTTCTATTTCTGGGTTACTTATAAGCTGTAATTTTAAGCATTTTCTACTTCAGTGCAGGCTATTCAATCTACTGTGTTGCTTCTGCTCTCTTATTTAATAACTGTCATGGTTTAAGCAAGGAAATAGCAAATTGCTGTTTTCCCATCTGCATCATGATGACAATTAATTCATACTATATATATTCTCTACTCTCTGAAAAGTTTACTTTATTTTCTTAAAAAAATTGAGGATTAAGCTGGTGGAGAATTTTTCTTCTCATATGAAAGTGCAGATTCTTTAAAAAACATGCAGAAATACGACAACTTCAGCAAGATGTGTTCTGGGAGAGGTTGTTCAACACAAAAAGAACATTTGGGGAAGAGAGAGAGAGACAAAGGTCTCCCTGAAGTTTTCATTAACTTGTTAGAAGGGCACCCATGCGTGCTGGGTGGGCACCAGGTCTGAGTGGCCGCTCTCCCTCATTAGGAGGAAATTTTCTTTGTGATTCCAGGTGAGACAGACACACCAAACACTTTACAAGACATCATTAAGTGTGTGGTTACCATCTTCTAGGTGCCCAGACTGAGATAAATAATGAGCATCCTTCCCAGGCTTTTGTGTTATCCTCTGAAAGATGACCTCCAACAACTCAGCATGAGACGGAAGTCAAGTAAAAAAAAAAATGCTAGAAAAACACAAATTGAAAGGATGCATCATAATGCAATGCCTCTTGCTCATTGCTGGAAAGGCTGAAAATAGGTTTTACCTAATAGCATAAAAAAAATTAAGACGTTTGTCCAGGAAAAAAAACCATCTCCCTGTGTGTGTAATACCACATGTGTTACCAACAGCAGTGGAAATATTTATTTTTGCACAAATGTTTTAGAGTATCAACCCCATTTTCAAACACTGATGTTTTAAATTGAGTTCTTAAAATCATATCTATTCCGGTACATATCACTATATCAAACTAAACGTAAAGTCCTATCTGCAAAAGCATGTGTCAGCTTCTGTCGCTTTTACAAACCTTTGTTGTCATTCATGAGGAGCATGTGTGACACAGAACGTGTCTTTTATGTGAGCACTACTGACACTCAACACATGAACTTAAGGGTGGTCGCTGAATTATCCCGATTTAAAAGAAAACTTGGAATCCTCATGAGGAAAAGTAGTTACCACTGGAGTAAAGGATGCACCATTTAGAAGCAAGCTCAAAGTCATTCAATGAAAGAATTGCCCCAATATGGAGCAATTTCAACAGAAAAATGGGAATTTTTTTCTACATTTAGAGACCAGGCAAACCAGAAATGCTATATATATATGTATATGTATATAAAAGCCAATTAGGTTTCCATATTTTTTGCTTCTTTAGCAGAACGTTATTTTTTTTTCAGAAACTACAATGTGCAATGCAATCCCTATTTTAACACAGTGTTCAGATTTAAAATGTAAAAAAAAAAAAAGAAAAAAAAAGAAAAAAAAATAAAAAGAAAACGGTTCAGAAGGGAGGGGAATCCAGACAGGAGCTATCTTTTGATCGCAAAAGCCTGTCTGCACTGTGCATGTGTAGAAGGTCACAAGAAACGAGAGCTGAGGACCTTTCTCACACCAAACCCATTTGCTCTGCATTTCAAGAGTTCCCTTGGAATCCATCGAACACATTTTGTGTCAAGCACATCGAGTTTGCTGGAAATGTGCTGGAAACATGATCATAGTGGTTTTTTTTTTTCCTCAACAGATTTTCATGCCTTCTGCAGGAGCCAGAAAATAATTTAATTTCTCCCTCTCCTTGAAGACTTCTTTGTCTTCCTCTGAAGAGCAGATTCTCTTCCAAGAGATGGTGTTGTGATGCTCCCCATTAGCACGTCTGGCCAAGCGACCAGGACTGTTTGGTCTGAACCAAGCATCTTTTCTCTGGATGGCCCTGAGAGTGGAGATGGGGCTTGCTGACATGGAATATCCCTTCAGTCTCTGTCCTTGCTGCAGGCTAGGGATGCAGAAGGCTGTGTCACACCAGAGAACATCACACCAACACTTACCATGTTGGCTTAATGAGATATTTACTGTTGCTTTTTGAAATGACAAGAAAGCTTGGCTAATTTTCCACCAGTGTTAACCCTTGTCTATCATGAGTACAGTTTGCTGTTCTAATGGTTACTCAACAACAACAGAGCTGTAATAGCTACTGAACAATTTATTTCACATGACCCAATAAAAATTACCCATTGGTTTTGTTCTCACGTACCCTGGCTACCCTGTCAACCTACTAAAAATGTCCCACCCTGATGAGCAGAGGCACACCTTTTGATACGTGTGGAGTACTAACTACCTTGGAGACACATGAAAGGAATATAGAAGTAGACATGGAGTTAGATAAAGACAATTGGGATGACATTGCGAGTCATTCAGTTTTTCACTGGAGGGTGACAAAATTCTTATAGTGTTGTTGATTGCCTGGGGCAACCCCAACAGTTATGAGGGGGTGAAACTAAGCTCCTCCTTTACGTGGCCAGTAAAGGGTTTCTGTCGGCAGCTATGCAGTTTATGATAAAGACGGTGTGAGATACTGGATTGCAGCCTCCTGCAGAATCCCTTCATTGCTCCTGAGCAACTTAACGATAATGAGTGACTATTGCCCCATTTAGGCCATTACCCTACTCTGATTTGACTGGTAAAAATTTAAATTAATTTTCCCCAAGTTGAGTCTGTTTTGTCCATGATGGTAATTTCTGAATGATCTCCCTGTCTTTATCTCAACCCATGAACCTTTCATTATATTTCCTCTGCTCTGTCCAGCTAAGGAAGGGAGAGATAGAGTGGCTTGGGTAGGCACCTGGTGTCCAGCCAGGGTCAACCCAACAGACCTTTTCTGCTTCCAGAAGAGAATACTTTCTTAAAAAGCTGAATTAATAAAACAGCACCTCGGGTTCACTGCAAGACATCATATTGCAGACCCCAGGTGCCATCTGCAAGAAGGGTTGGTTAGAGACACTTGGCAAGTCTCTATAATCCCGTGTCGGTGTGTCCACAACTTTCTGCGAAGAGGAGATGGCACTTGCCTGATCCCAAAGTGAGATTTTTGTCCAGCCACCTGAGAAAAAAAATAACATACCTCCTTAGAGAGGCTCAGTTAAGAAAAATGGGGATGTTGGCAGCATCCAGCTGAGCACTGAAGCTCCTGGTCTAGTCCAGAGAGTTGGTATTGTGGCCATGCACGTCCTTCTGATGGCCATTGAGTCCACCCCATGTGCACATTTCAGATGCACTGGCTCAACCGTTCTTAACTGTCTACTTGATTTGACTTATTCTGAGAGATCCTGTAGAAAAGGGATCAGAAAATCGCTCTGCCACAAGGCACCCCTCAGTAAAGAAACCCCAAAACACAAATACTATAAAAATACAGGGTGATCAGACGATGGACAGACTCGTGTGACCATTGTCTCAACCATGTACATGAGGTCTCTGAATTTGGAGGCTAGACTCCTACAGACCACCAGCGCTCTGTAAAGGGATCCAAAGCAGCTCCATTGGAAGGCTACCTTCCGCCACTCAGAGCAGATGTCTCACCAGCGGCAGTGAAGATGTCTCAAAATGAAGTGTCTAAAGTCAGGACAGGTAGATGTCACACCTCTCCCAGTGTTCTCATTGCTCATTCCTATCTATCCTGAGCATGAGTTACATTTAACATAGTGTTAATCCACATGAGTCCTTCCAACCTGGTACAAACCTTGCCCCATTTCTGAAGATGGGCACCAAAAGAGTTTGGACAAGGTGATGAGCCTGCAGATACCCAAGACTGACTTCCATATGCCATGTTCATACAGAACTTGCAGAAGCACTGGTGGAAGACGCTGGAAAGCAGGAAGGGTTTTCTGCCTTTGCCCTTCCCTGCTGTTCTCTCCCAGCCTGAGCTGTGACTCAGGCACTGAGAACAGAGGCTTTGCTGCTCTGGCCAGATGAATGACGATCCCTTGCGCATCTGTAGGGATCACTCTTGTGGGTGCAGCCCTGACATACATGAGTCTACCTTGACTCATCTGCTCCTGCAACCAAGCAGTGAATCAGACAGTAATTCCCTACATTTGTGTGTCAACTACATCACTTTAAAAATGAAGACAGAATCTTGGCTTGTGTTTATGTCAACAACAGAGGATAAAGACATTTCCTCCTTTCACGCACATACCCAAATATTTTCCTTAGACATATTTCGAAGTGCCCGAGATATGATTCTATAATCATTAAGCGAGGCACTTCTATAGGACATGTGATTTTACTTGTGTGTAGGAAGACAGGAGGGGAATTAGTAAATTTCATCTGTCAAGAAGGGGTTTATTTTTAACTGGTCTTTTGCTTGCATGATTTTTTACCGAAGGACGAGAAAGTACCTCCCTCCCATGATAAAGATATTCTTGTCTCTGCAGAAGTCTTCTGTCTGAAATGTGCCTCACTGACCACGCACCATGTTTAGGCAAAATATTTCATGTTGCTTGCATGTCAGAAAAAGTAACTGTCAGTGAGTAATGGGCAAACTGCATGTGCAGCAAAAATACCTGCAGGATGTACCATGTTTAACTGACAGCTTTTGAATATTCCTTTGTGGGATAACGGAGTGTGTACTGTTGTATGTGCATCACACAAATCTGAGATAAATTACAACTGATAAGGTGATATAATTCTAATGAAGCCACACTTGAAAGTAAACTGCTGGTAGCTTCATCTGTCTGGAGGATCTTCTCAACCTTCGTTCATTATGAAGTTGCTTTGTCTTCCTAATGTTCTGTAACATCCATTGGAAATCCATTAATTCTTTGCAGTGGTAAGATTGGAGGAAAAGACAAGTGAGATTGATTGACACAAGAGTCATAAAATATTGTCCAAAACTCTTTATTCCTCCACTAATTGATATAATGAGCTATAAAGATTTTTCCACTTTAGAAGAGCAACACTTACAGAAAAAAGAGAGAAAAAGAAAATCTTAAGTATTTATTCTAAGGTTAATTCTCTACAAAATACAGAGGCAAATGACTTGGACATCTGAGACTGATTCTCTGCCAGGGTTTCCCAGGGTTGCCTGTCTTCTCTGGGTTTGCTTTTTGCTGTTCCAGGAAAGCACACAGCTGAAAACACCAATAAATCTAAATTATCAGCTGAGGTATCCCATTGCCGTTCCTCAAAAGTTGGGGGGGTTTAAGACTTAAGTAGGAGGAATCAGGGGTTACTTACAGAATATTAGCAAGCTCTGAAGTTATGCATTATTTTGTTGAAAACATTACCTTGCAATGTTGCCAGGTGTTTTGAGGCTTAGGCATTATAGTCTGAGGATATAACTGTACCCCAGGGTACTAAATTAAAATAAAACAAAAAACCCCCCCCAAAACCCACAAGGTCAGAAGTAGGCATGAAGCAGAGGTTAGGACCTTGGTAGCCTGCCATCACTGCAGGACTAAGGCTTTGGCAATGGCGGTATAACTACAAAAGGTACGAGTGGATCCTGGCCCTCCTGTCGAGAACATTGCATTGCTCCCCAAAGGCAAAGGGTGTCCCAGCATACTTACTTCCACACCATTACTAAAAAATTATTTCAGCATCAGCTGTTCACTAAGGATCCCCTACAAGGCAGAGAAGGTGGAAGAAAAAACCTTGATCAAGGGAGGAAGTTAAAAATATATATCTTGGAAGTGTCACAAGAACTTGGTTTTTTTGGTTTTTTGTTTGTTTGGTTTGTTTGGGTTTTTTACAGTCTGCATTTGAAAAGGAGGTTAACAAAGGGCTTGTTGGGAACTATGATGTGAAAAGGACTCGTACATCCTGATAAATATGCTGCAGACATGTGATGATCACCGCCACATCCAGCTCCCATGTCCTGGAGAACTCCTGCACTCCCCTGGGACAGGGGAATTGCTGGGTGCTCCCGACTCCTCTGCATTCGAGAATCTGTACCTCTTACAGGCACAAAACCTCTGCAATATGCATCTGGGGAACATCAGTTACACACTTGACAGGTTACCACATAACCACAGACAAAACCAGTGTTATACTTAAATTAAGATATTAGTATCTATACACATAGATGTTTGTATGTGTGCATGCATTGTATATACATTCTGTTATCTACCATGAATGTATTATTACAATGACTCAATACTGTGTTAATTACATTAATTTGTTCCTATTCATGGGATGCTCTGCCTTCGTCAATGACTGCTGATGAAAGTTTTGTCCTGGCAAAGATCCAGAAAGGCTTTTGGTCACTACCGCTTGCGAACATTGGCCAGTGGCCACCATCCACCGTCCTGCACAACATGGATGGAGCATCACGTTTTACAGTGAGTCCCTGATGGCTCTGGCCATTACTACCTTAGGACTGCAGTTTCCAGCCTTTTTTTCAGTCTGAAGATCCCTAAAAATCTTCTGCCGGTGCTATGGATCCTTGGCTAGCATCTTAGACCTGCTGACAGCAGCTTTTCTTCATTATTCATATTTCACAAATCCATTAGAAGGAGTTCATTGGTCCCAGGAAAAAAAAGGAGTAACTTTTTAAACTAAAGGATTAACTTTCATAACTTGTTTTATTACACTTGTAGAATGGCATTTGGTCCATGGTCAGTTTCTCCTGACTTTTGTCTCCTCTGCGCGCAGACTCGCAGACGCTCACAAGCCAGCAAAGACTGCTCGTTCCCAAAAGTTAGAAACCGTGGATTTGGAATATAACATGGTTTTAATGCAGAGGGAGAGCAAGGAGTAATTTTCCAAACAGGATGTCTCTTGCATCAAGCAGTCAAGTGACGAGCTAAGAATTGCATTCATTTTTTGTCTTTAGAGTAGGGTGAATATGCACTGTACTGCAACTGCTTGAGTTCCAAACATGTATACTACATCCCATTTGCCTCCTTGCAGCTCTCCATGTCATGAATTTAAGAGACAGACTTAATATCATGCTTGTGAGAATGATCTTGAGCTCTTAAAGTGAGGAACAGCAAATACAATAAAAGACAAGTCAAAAGCAGCCCCAAAAACAGAATAGCAGAGAAGTTGTGTTTCATGTACTCTTTAATTATAATCTCACATCAGTGTAAGAGAAGAAATTCTGTTCTTCAGATGAATTTTAGTGTCTTTTTCCAAAGAGTTTCAAATTCTGGTGTGGTGCTTTACTGAGTTTATTTTAGGCAGGTAAAAGAAAGCTTTCATGTTTCAGAAAGAATGCAAGAAGTATTTTGGTTTCTTTTTTAAACATGGGCTTTCTAAATGCTCACAGTTTAACTTCAGACCCCTATTGAAATTGAACAACAAAGCATCTCAGCTTCCCTGAATCCTGTGTTTCCCTGCTCTCCTGTACTAAGGACTTTATCCAACATAAGTGACAGGAGAGCAGGGTTTGGTCCTACAGCAGGATCCTCTCTCCAGATCCTTTACTGCATCTCACTGGGATGATATTTAGAGGACTTCAGATTCAACCTATGACAAACAGAGGGATGCTGGGAAGGTACCTCTGAGTATGGGAATTAGGTTCAAGTCAGCTGTAATTAGTATTCCCTTGAATGTTTCTGCCAGGTAGTAATTACCTTTTCTTCATATGAAAAGTCTTGGTTCAGTTCAGAAGAAAATGCCATTGCAATTCCAGTACCCTGCGTATAGGTTGGCATAACAGAAAAATTAAATGCTGCCAGTACCAAGTTTTGTGAAACTGAACAGATGCAAAACTTCAGGGGGGTTTGCAAATCCAAAAAAGATTTGCTAGATTTTTACATCCATCATGGGCCAAGGACAGGGTGAAACAACAGGATTGCATCACTGTATGATGACAAATGTTCTTGTCTGAAGATGTCTTCTCCTCCTCTTCGCCCTTGCTATTCCAGCGCATGCAGACAGTTCACTGGGAGGCAGACACCAGGAGTCAGTCCCCACTGTGATACAGCCTTGCAAATATTTTCACTGCAAGAGTCAAAATGCATGCCATGGTTATTAAAACATAGTTTATTATCAAAAGGAGGCACATTGATGTTACGTTAAGGTATCGCAGATTAGAGGATCCTCTGCTTTGCTTAACTGCTTTTGCGCTTGCTTACAGTGGTGAAAAACCAGTACACCCAGACTTAACAATGAGGAAAGATAAACATTTAGTGGTGAAACAACCTGCAGAACAGTGAAAAAAAAAATAATGGCTATTTATGAGCTTGTGTTATTTCTATTTGAATGCTGGGCGGATAACCATATTTATCAATCGTGAAACATCCATACCAGCACAGTTACACATATGTAGACCAGGGATGGATGCAATGCAGCATGACCACGTCTCGAAGGACCCTCTGCATCCCTACCCAAAAAATGTCACAGACCCACTCCTGCTGTGTAAATAATTTGTCTGTACTTGCAAATGTCTCTGCCGTGGGGCAGGGGCATGGGTCTCCCCATCTGCAGCTCACAACCTCCTGCACCATCTTTTCTCTCTTGCTTTTAATAGAAATTATCAAACAGATGCTCACACACCGCATGGGAAAAGTGATTTTGCACAAGGTCCTTGGAGAAGGTGTAGAGCATCTCCTTCAGCCCTGTGCTGGTCAGTGAGAACAAATGTCTTTAAAAACTTTAAGTCAAGCTGGAACACAGTCTCATGAGAGGCAGATAGGCAGAGCCAGGATGAAACAAGCCCCTAGAAGCACAGCGAGTTTAGTTCCAGACCTGCCTGGCTGTACCACCAGCCCCAGCTGCTGAAAATGATGCTCTGTGCAATCTGCAGCTCCAAATTTAAGCAGAAGCCCAGGGATGCTGCACTGCCAGGGCTCAGGAGCTGGGTGTCGGAGTCACGAATAATCTGATGCATGTCTGGAGGAGGAAGTGCCCATATCTCTGCAGCCCAACAGCCTCCACCCTATGCACCAGGAGGGCTCCTCCAAGGGAAACTGTCACTGGTCACCTCCTTGCCCTACCATGACTTGTCATTTTGGCAAGCAGGTCACTGTGGAGTACAGCCGGGAGAATACCCCACACCCCAGAGCTGCTGCTCCTCTGGGAGGGGAGAGACTCATCCGTGATCAAAACACACTTTATTAATCCCTTAGGGGGCTGCTGGGATTGTGAATGATGACTAATAAGGCTTGGATCCTTTACAGTCTTAGAAACATTGTTTTATGAATGAGAATTAAAATTAGATACTTTGATATTTCTTCTGAATAATGAGACACTGTTTTTCCTTCTTTTCCCCTTCCATTAATCCTGCCTTTGGTTGTTTATTTTGTGGGTTTAGTGAGTCAGGCAGCTCTGCTGCAGTGTCAATGTTCGCAGGTACTAGAGGTAAGTCTTGTGCCATGCACCTCCATTCCAACCTTTCTTTATTTTTTCCTTTTTTCCTTCTCAAATGAAGTGCCGAGGAGGTGCACAATCAAGTGTCAGCGGCATAATTTACTCTGAGAGATCAGTTCAACTCTTTAAAGTATAAAAACCTGTACAGATTTCTTCCTGAGAGTGAAGAAATATCAAATAATTGCCCAGCCCTATTTCATTTGAACTGGCTACCAACCCAGGTGGAAGATTTATTCCATTAATTTCCCAGTAAAACCCAGAGGCAGCTTTACCTGTCTCCATCTCACACCTCTTGGAACAAGCTCCCAGTTATTTCCACCTGCAATGGCAGTGGCGGTAAGGAGGAGTGTAACATCCCCAAATTTTTACTGGAGACAGCAGAGGTTGGTCTCCTCCTCAGCAGACACCACCTTGGACCATCCACATCCATAAACCCTCTGGGTCCTCTCTGAGGTTGTTATGCAAAACCTCTATAGTACATACACATAGGGAAAAAAAACCCTATAGTACATACATATAGGGGGAAAAAACCTATAGTACATACATATGGGGAAAAAACCCTATAGCACATATATATAGGGGAAAAGAGCATATGGTACATACATACAGGGGAAAAAACCCCTATAATACATACATATAGTAAAAAAACCTCTGTAGTACATGCATATAGGGAAAAAAAAACCCTCTAATACGTACATATAGGGAAAAAACCCTCTATAGTACATACAAATCATGTAACGGGGTTAAGGGATGTCTCGCCCCACTCCAGTGGAGAGAGGCTTTTTGTGATTCCCCAAAAAGGAGCACCGACTAGGTGGAGTCAGACAATGACTTGAGGAAACAATACAACACAATTTTACTTGCCTCAGCAACTGCAAAACAAACATCAGGAATCAACTTTTCTGAGGCAAGCACCAAATAAGACAGTATAAAAGAGCTGAAAAGTAACAAAGAGGGGAAGAAAGACAGAGTTAAAGAAACAGAGACACACAATCAGAGACACAGAGAACGTCACCAATCCCTCGTTCCAGCATGTGTCTTCTCTTCAGGCATGTCGTGGTGGGCTAACCCACCACAAGGCAGAAGTCTTTGTTTCAAGCAGAAACTCTGTGCGTGGGGTGGTGATTACCAGGGGGTAATGGGTCGACAAGGAGTACAGTTCACAGAATCACAGAATCACAGA
>NW_010103358.1:5002-5204 GCF_000699245.1 Pterocles gutturalis | reverse complement strand
GGTGCCGAGCTGAGCAGGATGTGCTCCCCCTGCCTGTGTTGGGGGGCTCCAGCTCTGTGCTGGGGGGTGTTGTACCAGTGGCAGCTCTTGCACCCCAGGAGTGTGTGCTGCCCACCCTGGCACAGGCGCGAGGAGCTGCGGTGGCATCCGCAGGGATGGAGCTGTGCCGGAGCCTAACACTGAGCTTTGAATTGCGCTGAAG
>NW_010103358.1:1880-4965 GCF_000699245.1 Pterocles gutturalis | reverse complement strand
CTGTGCTGGGGCCGGGGATGGAGCTGTGCCAGGGCCGGGGATGGAGCTGTACCGGAGCTGGGGATGGAGCTGTGCCGGAGCTGTGGATGGAGCTGTTCTGGGGCCGGGGATGGAGCTGTGTCTGTACTGGGGCTGTGGATGGAGCTGTGCTGGGGCAGGCAGTGGAGCTGTGCCTGTGCCGGGGCTGTGGATGGAGCTGTGCCAGGGCTGGGATGGAGCTGTACCGGGGCCGGGGATGGAGCTGTGCCGGAGCCTAACACTGAGTTTTGAATTGCGCTGAAGCACGAGGATGCTCCTTTGTTAAAACTTCAAATTTTCGGTGTGACACTGGATTACTTCTCCTAGAGACTGCTTCGATGCCCTGGGGCTGTGATCCTGGGAGGAAGACCCTGAGTAGGTTGTCTGTCAATGACTGTGTGACATTCCAGGATACGCCTGGCTCCCGTGTGGTTTTTGGGGTGAATACTCCACTTTCTGTGATTCTCCCCTGTGCACAGCGGGCTGGAGCACTCGAGAGGTCCTGAAGCTTAAGGCTGAAAACACTGGTGGGTCACAGAGGTGCAGCATGTCCCCACGAGCCCCCGAGAGCTGGGGTGTGCCCGGCCACTGTGTCCCGCTGCATGGCCAGAGCAGGTTCCTGGAGGGACCAGCGCCTCCCCGCTGGCACGGCTGGGCTGTGATGGTGCCCTCGGAGCCGTTGGCACAGCACCTGCTGTTTTTAGGTCCTGGGTAAATGTTGGTGGCACGTCCCTGTAATTATCGGGATGGTGCCGGTGGAGCTGGCTGGTAGCTCCCCCGGGAAGTCTCTGGAATTTGGCACCAGGTAAAAATAGAGCAGGTTCCTCCCCAAGACACTTTTAGCATCTCGCCACGTGCCCGTGGAGCCGTGCGTGGGCTGCGCTGTTTGCTTGGCGCCCGCGGGTGACAGCCGGGTACCACCGTGGTGCCACTCGGTGGGACTGCTCCGTGGGCTGCGGGTGGGGTCTGTCCCTACCCGCAGCGAGGGGGAGGACAGGATGCTAAAATGGGGACAGGGACAACCAGCTCTGTCCCTGCTTCCAGATGCCGTCACTTTCTGGTGCGGAGCTCCCGACAGGTCCCCTCTGCCTGGGAGGGTTTGGGCAGCAGCCCTGGCTGCTGGCTGTGCTCTCGGTGCCATCCCGTCGCGCTTGGCGAGGTGTTGTTATTATTTTTGTTGCAGGAAGAAAGTCTGAGCCATGGGGCTGACGACGAGCACGTCCGCGCCATGAGCCGGGGATGCGGTCGCAGCCGGTGGTGCTCCTGGCTCAGCCCACGCCCGGCGCGAATCCAACCACCACCTCCCTTCCTCGGAACAACCTTTGGTGTTTTCAGACCCTAACCATTCTGTGATTCGATCCCCTGCTCCAGGCGTTGCTCCGCGGGCGCGGGGAGGGCAGGGGAGGGGTGGACAGAGCATCCTGTGCCGTGCGGTGGCCCTCGCAGCTCTGCCGAGCTTGTCCCGCAGCCTCGCCCACTCTCAGCATCGCAACCGTGCTGGAGCCAGGAGGAAACGGGGTAAAAAAAGATGGTTAAGGGGATGCTGGTACGTCCCGTCCCTTCCTCGGAGTTCACGCGGCTCTGCGCCGGGGAAGGGTGAGGGTCAAACTTCATGCTGTGCTGACAAGGCTCGTTGGTGGCTTTCTTAACGGTTCCCACTCCAAGTGGGGGCAGTTTTGGAGCAGACGGGGTCCCGGCAGCGCCGACATGTCCTGCGTGGGCGGCTGGCCTTCCAGCTCGTGCGTGCCGTGAGGGGCAGTGGGGAGAGCAGCTCTGCTCTGGCGTGGATCGTGGAGTGTTTGATGGGGGTAAATCATCAGATTTGCGTCCCCTAAATAGCAGCTGTTCTGCTCTGAAAATACCTCTTATGGTAAATAATTAGAGAAGATAAATTCCTCCTGTCCAGAGGCCCCGCATCCCTGTGCAGCCCTGGCTGAAGCCAGAACTCACTCCTGGCAGCTCTGCCTCACTCCCTCTGCTCTTCCTCATCTTCTTCTCCTTCTCCTCGTCTCCTTCTCCTCATCTCCTTCTCCTCGTCTCCTTCTTCTTCTTCTTTCTTCCAGAATGCTCACATCAACTTTTTTTCTCTCTTGAGGGAGGAACTGGCTCCAGACAGCAGGTCCTGGCTGTTCAAGCTTTGATCCGCCGGAGCATGGAGGTGATGGGCTCACACCCCAGAGCACGGGGCGACGGGGCAGCGACTCCCCGTCCTGCTGCGAGGCTCGCCCTCCATCCAGCCTCACTGGGAACAGCTTGGCCGGGCTGATGCTTTGTCGGCTGGTGAGGTTTGCAACGGAATTCCCAAATCTCTGCAAACCACAACTCAAAATTCATCGTTGTAGTGGAAGTTACTGGAGAATACAGTTTGCCTACAGGAGAGCTGGGGGGGCTCTGGATCAGGGGATGCAGGGCCAGGACCAGGGGAACGGGTTTGAGCTGGAAGAGGGGAGATGGAGATGAGATCTTGGGAAGAAATGTTTTCCTGTGCGGGGGGTGAGGCAGTGGCCCAGGTTGCCCAGAGAAGTTGTGGATGCCCCATCCCTGGAGGGTTTCAAGGCCAGGCTGGATGAGGCTTTGGGCAACCTGGGCTAGTGGGAGGTGTCCCTGCCCATGGCAGGGGGTGGCACTGGGTGGGCTTTAGGGTCCCTTCCCACCCAACCCATCCTGGGATTCTGTGATTTTCTGTTGGTGGCCCCGGATGGAGGATGCTGCTCCCAGCTCCGCATCCCTCCTGGTCCAGAGGAGCCCCCCGACACCCCTCCTGCTGTCCCCCTCCGAGCAGTCGGCACCGTCACATCGAGCTCTTCGCTCTGCAGCGGGTTTGTGCGTAAAGCTGCTCCTGGGACATTTCGTGGGGTTCCCCGGGGCCTGGCTGCGGGGTGCATGGTGGTTTGGGGGTGCCAGGGGGGCTGTGCTGGTCGTGTCGAGCCCCAGGGATTTACGCAGAGCTTCCCGTTGCGCAGGGCAGGGAGCGTTTCCAGAAACGGCAATGGGCGAGCCTGCGGCAGGCAGCTGTAAAGCCTTATCTCTGTGTCCCTGCCAGGAACCCTCGGGCCCTGAACAGCGC
>NW_010103358.1:0-1832 GCF_000699245.1 Pterocles gutturalis | reverse complement strand
AACAGATGTATTTTTTTTTTCTAATTACTTCCTCTTGTGCTTTACAGTTTCTAAAGATAAATCCAGCTCTCCTCTTGGCATCGGCTCAAGGAACAAACCCTTAACCGCGGAGCGACGCTCCATATCAATGTGTGCCGTGCCCAGGCTCCAAATCTGCGCTTTCTTTCGTAGATGGTTGTAAATCTATTTCTCCAGCTCCCTCCCCGGAATGATTTGTTTCCTGCAGAGCGGAAGGTCCTGCCCAGCTGCTCCGTCCTTCAGCAGTTTGCTCCTGGCTCCCAGAATCCCTCCTGACCTGTTCAGCCCTTTGCTCTGGGGCAATTTTGGGGCAGCCGAGTGCCATCCCGACAGCAGCGTGCTCAGGCAGGAGCAGCACGTTCGGCCGTGTCCCCCATCCCTCCAAGCGGGGAGCTGCGGCGGTGGGAGAGCCACGGGCTCCGTGTCCCCTCCGTCGTGCTCCCGGGGTTTCTGGGGGGAGATGGGGTGTCTCGCCGGCACTTCTTGGCCCTAATTTGGGAGTGAGTAAGAGCAGGTTTGGGGAAGGTAATGACAGCTCAGGGCTGGCAGCAGGGGCCCGGGGAAGGGATGGTGTGAAAATAGAAGGGTGCAGAGCTCGGGAAGGGAGAACAAGGCCGTTCAGAGGCGTTAATTTTAGGTCATCTATAAACATCCCGTTACGGAGCGGCTCACCCAAGAGAACCTACGCGAGCTGTGGCTTTCCGTGGAGGTGCCGTGCTGGGAACATGAGCGGCTCTGGGCAGCGGCGCTCCCACCGGCTCTTACAGAATCCCAGACTGGTTTGGGTGGGAAGGGACCCTAAAGCCCACCCAGTGCCACCCCCTGCCATGGGCAGGGACACCTCCCACCAGCCCAGGTTGCCCAAAGCCTCATCCAGCCTGGCCTTGAACCCCTCCAGGGATGGGGCATCCACAGCTTCTCTGGGCACCCTGGGCCACTGCCTCACCCCCCGCACAGGAAAACATTTCTTCCCAAGATCTCATCTCCATCTCCCCTCTTCCAGCTCAAACCCGTTCCCTCGCCCTGTCTCTGCACCCCCTGATCCAGAGTGTTTCCCATCTCCTCTCCAGGATGGTTTATCTGGGAGCGAGTGACCTGGGAGGGGAGGATTGTGCATCGTCGGGAGGTGTGCCGTCGCTGTCAGGACTTTCCCGACAACAGTCGGTCGTGTTGCGCTGGGAGTTGCATGCGGACACTCTGCTGGCCGCCCAGCGCTGCTTCGGTCCCATCCCAGACTGTTTGTCCTTCTGATCGTTATCATCTCCTGTTTACAGAGAGTCAGACGTGCCCTCAAACATCACCAAGGCGATCCTTAAACACAGAATGAGCTCAGTTTTCCCCTAATTTATATATTTTTTTTTAAATATACCCAGGACGGGAATTGGTGTTTTGGGTATGTCTTTGTCTCTTTGTAGACACTTTTGCCTTAGATACAATCAAAAAGACTTTTGTAAGAGCCCAGAGCTCCTGCTCCCGTCCTGCAGCCCTCCTGCTGGGCACACGATATGTGTCTGGATCAAATCCACCTCGGATGCAAGGTGCCGGGGGCTCGGGTGCTCCTGCAGCCCGGGAAAGCGTCGAGCTCCGTCTCTTCCCAAGTTTCTTGTCCCGTGAAGTTGCACTAAAACATAAAGTGAAGGAGAAGGTGTGAATTATTTATTCATCCCGATTATTTACCGTCTGGCGTGCTGGCCCCGTGCAGACAGCAAAGGTGCTGGCGCTGCAGCAGGGACACGGGCTGGGGGGAGCTGAGGGGACGGCGGGGGTCCCCTCGGTGCTGTGTTGTATACACATGGCAGCACAGCTGTGTGGCA
>NW_010103357.1:0-240 GCF_000699245.1 Pterocles gutturalis | reverse complement strand
GCGGCTCCTCACCAGCGTCCTGCAGCTCAACCTCACGCAGGATGCCGACTTCGGGGTGTTTGCCTGCTGGGTCAGCAACGCCACGGCCACCTTCACCCTGCGGCGAGTGGGTAGGGACACGCCAGGGACAGGGAGGGGACACCTCCATGGAGGACTCGTGGGAACGGCGCCCCGCGGGGATCCTCGCTGCCTCTCCCAGTGGCACAAACCCACACCAAACCCAGAACACCTGGGCCAGGG
>NW_010103356.1:0-441 GCF_000699245.1 Pterocles gutturalis | reverse complement strand
ATGCTAGCAGCTGGACTGTGTCTCTCCCCCCAGGCCTCCCCCTGCCCTCTGTCTGCGGAGAGCAGAGAGGCTAAACAACCTTGGCAGCAGAACAAAACATCATTCTTATCAGCTCGTCTCCTGAGCATAAATCCAAAACACAGCCTCTTGCTAGCTATTTATGAAGAAGAGGGGAAAAAAAAATTAACACTGTGCTTAACCCAGGACATAAATAAAGGGAATGGGGAGAAGCTGTAATGTTTAGACACTTTCAAAATCTACTGCTTAGTTTTAGGTTATGAGCCCATATGTATTATATAATTTAAAATATCAGCTAATAAGGCTCATTGTAAACTGATTATTATCCAGTATTTTGTATTTCAAGTCAGTTTTTAATCAAAGGCTGTCAAGACTTATTTTCAAACCATAATACGATCCTGTAAGATTTTTATCAGCCCTGGA
>NW_010103355.1:2467-55604 GCF_000699245.1 Pterocles gutturalis | reverse complement strand
TACCCCTTTAACTCTCTCCCCTATCCTCAAGTAGGGGGGCAGGAATTGTGTGACCTGGCGTGTGGTTTGGCCCCCAGCCAAGGGCTAACCCATCACACCTAAACATATCCTCTAAGGAGGTGATGAGCCTCAGATATCTATTACAGAGGGGAATTGTTTTGGGTTACTCTGTGGGAGACACTGTAAGTAACAGCAAAACAAGCAATCAAACAAGCAAACAAAACTTCGTAATTGTATGGCTAAAGATGCATGAGAGAAGAAAAGAAAACTATAGGGAGGAAAATGTTTTAAAAAAAAATGTTCTGTCCCTTAATTTTGAGAGCAAGCCACTTGCTGAAGCCAGACATAATTAATGAAGCTTGAAGTTCCGGAAACATTGTGAGATTCATTGTGATCCAAATGCCAGAACAATATTCACAAATTTTCAACCATTTTGTATGAGTAAAATCTGACTGGAAGTCTTTGCTTCCTAGTGAAATTGCTAGTTCATCTTCATAAGCTGAGTTCATAAAGTGGCCTGAAGTTATTGACTAGAGTAAATTATAATTGATAGACACTGAAGAAAAAAAAAACAAAAAAACAAAAAACAAAAACAAAGCTCAGTCAGACTGTCTGGTCCTGTAGGCATGCAGAAACAGTGGCAATATTTTCATTTATAAGAAATAAAAGTGCTTGACAGAGGTCTGTACATTGGAGGAGAATGTGGTGAAGAAACCTGGTGAGACTACTGAAGATCTGTAGTGATCATCTCACCTGTCATATAGTGCCTTCTACAGCATCGTGAAACGTGTGTTCTTTATCTATTTGGCAATCAGTATCAGCCACTGTCTTTAAAGTCTCTGAGCAGAGACCAGTCACCAAAACTGGGCAGGTCTCGCGTAGATCCTCCTGTTCACAGCTCTGAACTCCCTGTTATGGTGGGAGTGAGGACATGCAAAATAAGTCTGGACCTGCTTGCTGCTGTTCTCTGCTCTCAGTGCATCAAACTTAATGAGCTGAGTGTAAGATTTTCACACCATCCATCCTAGCCAGGCCACAGGACCTGCATTGGAGGTGTTTTCAGGATGACATTTATATAGCTCTCTTCCCATGGGACACGATGTGTCAGTCATGGCTGTTCTGTGTGGGCTAACAGCAGACTAAATAAACACCATCATGGTGGCAGAAAGGCAAAGGACCCAAAGCCAGCTTGAGGTTGGCCTGTAAGGTGATGTCCATCTTGCATGTGAGGATGTCAGGGCCTAAAGGGCTGGGAATGACCCTTGGAGCAGACCCACAGCTGTAGACCTCCAAGACTGCCCTGTCATAAGCATAGGTAGAATATATAAGCATATAAGCATAGGTAGATCAGAAAATCTAAGGGATCCTAATTATAGGCCTAATATTCCTAAATTCATCAGTACTGTAATACTAGAGAGTGAATGACCTGGCATTCTACAGAAAACAGAAGAGTGAAACAACATTAAAATTTTATGAATTTTGCAGAGCTCTTTGCAATGGTGAAGCATTCCATTGTTAAGGGTGCAGTTTAGTGAAACACTTTATAATGAACAAAGGAAAAACAGCATTGAAAAACCCCTGCATTGACGTTATTGAATCGCGAAATCCTACTCGGTTAGGGAAAATAAAAAAACAGTATTAAAGAAATCCTGCATTGATGATATTGAATAGTGAAATCCTGCTCAGTTAGGGAAAATAACAAAGCCTCATCTACAAATTCTTCAGCATATATGAAATGTTTTCCAATTAAACTGACAGTGATGAATCTAAGCCATACAGAAGAATATACTGAATTTAGTTTTCAAATTCTGCAGACTACATCTCATTTTTTCCCCTCCTAGCTGTTGTAAACTGAACGAGGTGCTAAGACCATTGAGTAGAAGTATTTAAGAAAACTGACCCAGATGTAAATGCGTGGCTAAAATCTTTCTCAGGAGATTCCATTGTATTATTTATCAAATTTGTTTTGTTATGGTGAAAGACTCTGGAAGAGTCTTCTGATGTTAGTTGTATGGCACATGCAGCTGTAATATTAAATACCTGAGTAATACTCTTCATTCTAATGTGTGTTCTTTCTGCTTGGGAAAAACATATACCAGTGTTATGCAGTTAGTTTGGTATCCGTTCAGTCTTTGACAAGGAGTCAAAGTGAGTGCCAGGGATTATGGACATAGGGAATTGAATATGGTTATTCCGAGTGAAGCTACTGGCATATTTCATAGATTTGTCCATTTAAAGGTTGGCAGAGGTCAATACAGCTATGTAAATGAAAACTGTATATGACACAAGGCATAGATCTCAACATTTCTCTTCTCTATTACCTTCAATGACTTTATATCCTGTTTGTGAAAGTCACCAAGGAGTCAAACTAGAAGACAGCACTCTCTAACTTGGCTTTTTCATCAGTGCAGTATCTGTTTGGTGAGTAAATCTACAGCACTCCAAAGGAATCACTGCTCCCAAAAAAGCAGAAATGGTTTGCCATGATCTGGTTGTCCCTTGCATCTGGGCGTCCCTTGCAACTACTTCAGCACCAGTGCAGTCACAGTGGTGCAAAACAGGCAAATATGAGAGAAATGCGTGTGTGGTATGGTGCGGCTTTGCCAAGAAAATTCTCATCTCACCTGTCATTCACAAGGAGGCTGTAATACCCATGGAAATGCGTTGTAGACATTGCTGCCTTTTATTCTGGAACTGTTTAGTGCATTTACATTTTCTGTGAAATTCAATCAACTTTCCAGCTTTTCTTTTTGAACCTTTTCTTTTTCCCATTAGTCTGTTAATAATTGTTGCTTTCCTGGCATCCTTGTTCTGTTGGGTTATTATGCATTCCTCAGCATTGTGAAAAATGAAAAATGGAAAAAAATCACATGCTTTTCAGCTGACTTAACACTGCGTAAAATGCTGAAATTATTAATTGAACATCTTGATTATAAATTAGGTGGAAATAATGTTGAAGAAGCAGCCCCTAGTCACATAGGTTTATTATTAGGGCTATGCACTGAATGATTTGAATTCCATTCTGGTAATGGTAAATATATTTATTATGGAAGAATGTGAGCGCAGGGATTTTGGCTGAATGTCAGCTGAATCAAGCAGGATATTTCATCCATAATTTAAAATTGCATGTCCTAAAACAATGTCTATGCTATCTCCTGCTTCCACCCTTGCAAGAGTAACGTGGTTATGATCTTACATAAGATAAGGAAATTATTTCAGCCACTACAGAATAACTAATTGCCACTAATACTGTTGTCAGCTGTCCCTGTGTGCAGCAGCATCCTATTGTTCTAGGCACCGTAGACTCACAACACCAAGTTTGCAGCGCATTCTTATGACGGCTGGAGGATTGCAGCTGCCATGGGAGATTTCATCATTAATGTTGGTGATGTTAGATGACCTTAAATAGTTTGCTTGGATGACAGACTCATTAAGTGTAAAGAGATTATCCAGACTTCATGGGTGCAGCTTTTAGTCCCCTAGCATATTTAACATGGCCAAGGTTTCATGATAAGAGCCACTCAATTGGATACCACACAGTTTAATGCTGCCTCATAAGTCATAATTTCTTATCCTTCTGATTTACCTTAGTGTTACAGATTGTGTAAGTGTTGGACTATTATTTGTGCTTTAGTATATACAGCACTGACCTTGGTAGAGTCCCAGGCTGGCCGAGCCATTTAGGCACTACCATAATAGATACGTTAAACAACAGCTACAATTGTTGTCGTCTATCCAGGTAGGCTTGGAGCTCAAGATCTGCTGTTTGACGAATGTGCCACCTCACCACTGCCGCAGCATTGCAAGGGAACCCTATTCATCTTAACAAATACTGCAAAAAGCAAAGGCAGATCTGATTTGAGGGAGCTGAAAGGTCCATCTATGTTTGTTTGGGGGCTCTAGAGGGTTAGGGGAAAGGTTTGCCTGAGAGGTTAAGAGCTTAGCTCTGTCCTGGATTGACGTAAACTCTTAAATCTGAACAGCTTTTCCTTGAGGCTGCAGAAATCTGATGAGACCTTCATTATTTCAAATTTCAGAATACCCTATTTCTCACTATTTTCTTTCTCTCCTTTTAACTCTAAGCTGTTTCTCCTCCTTACATAAGAAAAAAAAAAACAAACAGTGGCTTGTGGCAATCCTGGGCTCTAGCGTGGTGACCTGTTGTAGTTTCCTGGCTGCTCTGGTTCATCTGAGCTTTCCAGACTCTGTCCTGTAAGTTGTTTGCTGGGAGCAAGTCACTAGGAAATGAGGGTTTCTTACACTGGTAACAGATACTCCCTTTCTGGACACAGTGAGATATGGGAAGCCTGAGGAAAGTAGGCTCATGCCATATTCTTCTGTGCAGAAATAGCATGCAGGGAGAATAGCCAAGAACATGGACACATAAAAGCAAACAATTTCTACAGTTCCCACTCCTCCAAGCCCTTCTCCATATCTGTATGAAGCAAGTAATAGCACTGTTGCCTAGAGGTCTACACCCAGGTAAGGGAATAAGGGAAAGTTGCCTAAAAATCCACAACAAATTCCAAGCAAAAGGTATACCTGCACAAGGATTCTTCCTTAGTTCCCACATGAAATATTTTAGACAACTCTGCAAACAGAGTTTGATCAAGAGCCCTGAGTTTGATGAACAACCTGGCAAGTCAGAAAACCTTAGCAAATTTCTGCAGTAATGCTATAGAACAAAACTTTTACCATATCACAGGCAATGCTGCTGACACAAAAAGGACCAGCAGAATGCCAGTGCAGATTGCTTACGGAAATCTCATTCACGTTGTCTAAATGGGGATGTCTGGAATTATACATTTAAGTGATGCTGTTAGGGAGGATGGCATCTTGTGTCCCACCATGTCAACCAGATGCTTAGAAAATCAGATACTGGCTATGAGTGATTACTGGACAAACCATAAAGAGTACCAGATTGCTTTGTTCTGAGGCACTGTTTTGTAAACTTTAGATGGAATTAGAAAATAAATTCACTTGACTGACAAGGGCAGCTTGCCTTGCTTCTGCTTTACATCATGGATGGTAAACCTAATGCTATCAAATGACATACAGCTTGAAACCTGCTCAAGTGTGGCTCGTTTTCTTGGGCTACAACATCAGACATTAGAGGTGCCTGTGCGGTTCACCTGTGCACCCTGAATTTCTGGCTTTCAGGAAAGATGTTCAAGTAGGTCTGCTGAAGCCAGAAACAGCAGTAGACCAGCCTCATCCTCTCTGGAAATGTGGGACCCAAGGTGAGCTATTGTTCTCACTAACTACATTTTTGGAACTTCTCACCTTGGCTACCATAGGCATGTGATATCTGTTCTGATGGTACAGACATTTAACACCCACTTCATGGTTTGGCTACGTTGTCCCAAAATATTGCAATATTCCCCACTAGATTAAGAGAGGTCTGCAGAATGTGCTCAGTGTCAGCTTCTCTTCTTGTGTGCGTGTGTGGTTTTTTTCCTAATATACAGCTAAATATATTAGCTTCCTACTATTGATCAAAATTTCTTCTGGATTTACAAGATCTCAACTCACTGTTTTATGACTGTTTCATCTGTTCTCTCTGTTAAATCAATTGACAGACTTGGGATAGGAAAGAATAATTCTAAATTAGAAATGTCTGTTCAGTTATTTTTGTTGTGTTTGTTTTGTTTTACTAGATAGTGTGAGGAGCTGTCAATTTTTAGGGAACAAATGGCAAGAGTAACTTGTAGATAAAGATACATGTCTTAGAAACCCTCAAAATGGATGCAGCTGGAAAATTAGAGGTATTTCAAATATTCATTAGGAATATTTAAGAATTTTTTTAACCTGTTACTCAGACTTTTGTAATAAAGGAAGTGTTGACAAAATATTTTAGATAGTTAGAGTTTTGCTACAGGATATCATGGCTCATCCATCTAGTTCCTGTATTAGCTATAAATGTTCCAAAGGAAGATGAAAAAAGACCAAAATTATCCGAAGCATTAAGTTCCAAGACGGATGTTATAAGACAGAAGTGGATAAAACGTTCTTCCAACACTTAGGCATTGGCTTTTGCCATGAATTGCAATACTTTATTTCCTAAGTTGTTGTTGTTATTTTTAATATTTAAGACACACAAAAAAATGCCATTTATTGTGCATTTTTGTGTTTAAAATCTTTGTGAAAATATTCTAGGGTAGAGCATCTAGCTAGTGTTTATCATCTAGCAATGGCCAGCAGCAGACCATTTGTAGAAAGGGTATAAAAAATCAAGACATGCTGCAAGTGTACCAGCTTTTGGCAAGGGGTTTGCATACTTAATGAGACATAGACTGCATTCACATTACCATATTTAACATCAAGGGACTTCTCTTCCATATGAAAACTCTTGTTATCTCTGTTTCACTGTTAGTATCTTGTATTTTGTAACAGACAGTCCTACACTTGATGCCATAAAAATCAGAAGTGGAAGAATTTCTTCCTTTCCAAGATTCCTTTTGGTACTAGGCAGAGCTGTGCATGTCCACGTGCATCATCAAATTCCTAGGAAAAAGGAATCTGGGATCTGACAGAAAGCCAAACCTTACATTAGTAATTAAAACCGAGGCATCTTTGACACTTGAAGGATATAGTTTTAATGAGATTGTTCTGATTAAACAGAATTAAACAAGAGCGTTGGGGAAATCCAAAAAGCCACAACAGGGACTTCAGCTAATGGGATTTCTGAACCAGTAAGATAGATATGCTTTTAAAGAAAGGAAAAAGGATCCAGAATAAAGACTATATAAATTAAAAAACAAACACTAAGCATGGTATTTACCCCTCTAAATTTTGTCTATGTGAATGTGAGGCACGCAGTCTAAGTTGAGCACCAAGACACCTTCTATAGTCAGGAGAGAAAGGATATCACTTCCAGATGAACAACAAAATTCACGAACAACAAATTCATCAACAAAAGATATCTGAGATGGGGAAGGGAGATCAATCACCCTCTTGCAGTGACTGTTCTTCTTGATTGACTATGGAGAAAGTCTGGAATCACAGCTTAAATTTGATGCCTAACTTTTAGACAGATAAAATTAAGTGAGATGAGTCCTACCCTAAATATCTACCACCCCATCACTTTTCTTCATGGTTGGATTCATTGTTGTTAATGGTTGATTTCACTTTCAGCTCTTATAAGCTGGCAAATTGCTCTTACTCTCTGCTTTTCTATATTTCAGGGGAATATTTATACTGAGTAAATAAACCATTGCCCAAATTACAGGAAAAATCTGTTTTCTGTATATTTTTTAAAAAGCTTACATAAATCTTGTGTAATGAACTTAATCTCTCAATTGTTGCCTGAATGCTAAAAGAAAAAAAAGTAGGGAGGGTGCAGATTTTTCCTTATAAGCTGTTTAAGAAGTTTAAATTTACTAAGCTCCTTTACTCCTTGCTCACAGAGTAAACTAGAGTTTACAAGGATTACTTTTCGGAGATATTTCTGTCCTGAAAAAACTGTCTGATTCTAGTAAACAACTGCCCAGAGAAAATCAACATACAGTTTGTATTTTTGATTTATAGCGATGAACTGGTCTGTGTAAATCAACAAATGTTCCTCAAAGAAAGGAGCCTCAAGGCTTTAAGGCAACTGAGACACATCTCAGAAACTGATTTCAAGTGGAGTAACCTAGTTGAAATATCATCTCCCTGGTTTGAGCAAGCTTTTCATTTTTAATTTAAAGTAGGAGCACTGGGATGGAATATAAAAGGCCTCTCAGTTCTCTGCCAAGGCCCCATGACACCATACATTAACATCTTTTTTTTTAATTATTATTTATTTATCAATGAGTTAAATTATAGTTTTGGAGGGGAAATGTATAGCTGGATCTACTCCACAATGTTCTGATGTAAAGTAACCCGTTGTAGCTACCTTTATCAGTACGTGAACACATGCTTTGTGGTTCTTGGTTGAGGTTCAACTTCAGCATGTTATTGCAATGTGAGTAGACCTAAGTGAGTAGTGGCAAGAGGGGACATGTAGATATATATGTAAAAATATCTTTTTTTTTTTTTTTTTAAATTTTGCTTCTGGTGAAAGTTTGGGAATTCCTGCTTTTGCTGGAACCCAAATACATGTATATCTTGTACACATTTTCCATAAGACTTCATGCTGGAAAAATTATATCTGCAGCAGTGGTTCATCAATGAGAGGCAGAGAGGCAAAAAATTTGATCACAGAAAGAATTCAGAGAGATACAACCTCGTGCATTTTCCATCCCATGAGCTTGAAGGTCATTACATCTCAATTGGGATGAACAAAAGAAGAAGCTCTGCTTTGTGAGAAAGGATATCTCGTGAACTAACTTCCCGTTAAGTATATAAGACAGATGTTAGTAAGTGTCCCTAGTGAAGGCTTTCTCTGAGCAGCTACAGCCACAAAAAATCAGGTGAAAAACAACAATCAATCAGAGAACCACTAGTTAACCCATCTTTTGGTAACAATCTTCTTTTGCCCTGCTTTTTTTGAAAACACCAGCTGATAACGTACAGCCATGTTTCTATTTGGGGACCTTAAATACAGACCTGCAGAAGTATATCCTTGGATGTAGTTTATCTCAAAGCACCAGTCCTTCAAAGACTTTTTAGGATGACTTTCCAGGAAGCATGGAACCATCTTTCTGATGGTTCTCAATGGTTCAAGTTACTACAGCTAATGGCATTACTCTCATATATACCGTTCACGTGACTAAAGCTTGAGCTCCAGCAGTGAAATCCTCAAATGTTTTGTGCAGGCAATCCAGTGTAAGCAATAAAGGGCATTTTTCCTTGGAAAAGAAACAAAACAAAACAAAACAAAACAATTGCTAACAATTATTAAAAAACAAATTGAGAAATTTCCACCTTCAAAAGCAGATATCAGTCACTGTATCAAAGAATTAGCAGAACCACAGATTTCAGTGGTTTCTCTCCACATGCCAACAATTGCAGTGGATTCTGAAATCTGTAACAATGAAGGGAAAGGAAAAGAATCAGGTTTCCTCCTGAAGCTTTTCCGAACAGTAAATGCATTTATTTATCAACCTGCAGTATCGGATAAACCTGCTCCCGGTAGACTCCCTTAGTACCAGGAATTATTGCTGTACAGAAAGCTTATTTAATCTATTATGGGTCAGAATTTTTATCAAGCTGCTTAATTAGAGTTCTCTCTCTCTGTCTCTCTCTCTCTTTTTTTTTTTTTTTTTAACAGCTTAATGAGGAGTTTCATCACTCCTGCCAAGATTAGTCAGGTGTTTTCAAGCAGATGAGTGTGATATAAACAAATATTCAACATGATATATCTTCATTGCATCTTTCCTTCGGAAGTGGGGTCAAAAACCTCATTAATTCAATAATATTTGAAGGAACTGCTTAAAACTTTTAGAAAGGGCATAATATCACATACAGTCTTTTTTTAGCTATAGCCTCCTAAATGTTAAATTAGAAGTTTAATGAAAATTAGTCATCTAGGCTCCCTATAAAACTTTCAGATGGCTTTATACGAAATAAATCCTATTTTTGGAGTTTCTTTCACCAGGGACCTACTGACACATAACATTTTAATTGAAATTATTTGGTATCAAATGGGAGAGGGAAATGGGAATAGCACCTCACTTCTTCCAAACAATGACCTCATTTGTTTTATGGAAGACATTACTTTATGAAAATACATGAAGAAATAATAGGAATATGGTACAGCTAAACACATAAGTCAACAAGTTTAATAAAACACAACTCTCCTAATTTAAAAAATAACAGTAATCCTGCGGCAGCTACCTAGTATGAAGAGTTTCCATGTAAATGGTGGAATTCTGAAAAATAATAGTTACTGAAGAGGATCTACTCTAATGGAAAGCGTCAAATAACTGTTACTATTACTTGCAGGACAGTTTCTACCTCTGATATGGCCTGGATTCGCTGAAGTTCTTGTGGCTTTGTAAGGGGTGTGTTCTCTCCAAGCAGGACCAGTATCATGAGCAGCACTCTGTACTGAACAGTAAAAATTCACCTTTGGGGAGCAGGTCAGATTTCAAGGCTCTGGGAAGCCACTAAGACCTCACCCTTTTACTGCAACAACCTACCACAGGTGAGGTTGTTGGAAATTTTCCCACCTATGGACTTCAAGATTTCTGTACATTTTCCACAGAGCATTTTGCTTGAAACTCCAGAATATTTAAATCCATGGAGGTTTATTGGCTTTGATGGTGCTACTCTGTTGTATGCTCATCAAGAATCTGGTTCTGGGAAGTTTTTTATTAACTGCAAACACAGGAGTCATGGGACAAGCTCATGCTCTCAATGAAGTCAGTACAAATTTTATTGTTGATTTCAACACCACTAGCATTTTAATCACAAGCATTTTGTAAGGCCACTCAAAACCAGAGTTTCCCATTAACTTAACAGAAATATTTGGGTGAATAAAGATGATAGAGAGAAAAAACTTTGCAAGATCTTTCATTAAACTGTCCCAATTAAAACATCATATATCCTAATAGAATACAGACCAATTACAAGCTAAAAGTTTGTAAAAAAAAAAAAAAGGCTAAATATTTATTGGAAAATACTTACAAGATAATAGTAGTAGAACTTTCTGATGGAATAGTGAAATAATCTAAAAATAAAATAAAAAAACCCTACATTATCTACAATTGACTTTATAGACTATCTGCAAGATATTTTCTGGGAAAGCAAAATAAGTCTCAAATTCACATCACTATTTTGCTATTTCTTTTGGAGAGTGCTGAGATGAAAGGCAGCTAAGAAAGGAAAGGGAAAGCAAGTAGGTGAAAAACACACAGTCTCTTACAGGCAATCAGATTCTGTTTATAAAGGCTTCTTTCTCCAGCTGGAAAAATATTGAGCTAAACCCCTAACCTTATTGAAACAGAGTCAAGAGATTATGAATACCAATCTCTAAGGAATCAACAAACATACATGGGATTTCTGTTTGAACAATGATCTAATCTGTGCTTTTATTACGTACTATTGGTAAAATCCTGGCTGTGCTAAAGTCACTTATAAAACAGTATGATTTTGTTCCACTTTAATTATATTTCCCTTTCAAAATATACATGATCATTCTGGAATTCTCAAGCTGATAGAGTTTGGCTCATTTTCTGTAAATTATACTAGCCTAAGTTGGTAGAAGATGTACCTCTTCTTTATTTTTACTGATTCTGTAATAAAGGACCAGAAGAAATAAGAATGCACCTTATTTGGGAGATAATTGTGACCCTCGCCTCAGGTAGAGCAGAACTTTATTTCATGAAGAATGCCACTGAACTTTCTGTGAATCAACACAATGTAGCAAGGGAAGTTTTTGTGGTTTTTTTTGGTCTTTATACCGTTTGTTTTCTATATTCAGACTTCCAAAAAGTTCTAGCAGAAGCTAAAGCCTTAAGATCTATACTAAGACCTTTTATAACTGGAGTGAACAGACAGAGAAACCCCGAGACACTCCATTCTGAGGGATACTAAAAAAAAAGAAAGAAGTTTCCAATAATTTCAAAACCTCTGAAATAGATCTGTTTGTCCATTTCTCTATCAATCCATTCTTTTCCCAGAAAGATAAAATTTCTCACAGTCTAAGCAGAATTTCTTTGGTTTGACAATTAATTTCTCTGGCATGATATAAAATGTCAAACAGGTATTTACTTCCCAGTTATGCATATGACTGTAAGTGCTTCAGAGCATATGAATATATGCTTTAAAGTTCAGGATGCATTTATATTCATTAATCAAATGAAGTCTTACCAGCAGCTGTGTTCTTTCACAAAGATGACAATTTCATGACATATTTAAATAATAAGACATTTTGAAGTTTTTTTGAGATGAACAGGTCTATAAAAATGTAAGAGAATTTCAGACTACTGGTCGACCATGACACGGTACATAAAGTCACCATCCTTATGACAACTGCCTGTAAAAATAACACAGGTCACATCAATATCTTCAGTAGCTAGTGACTTTGTTTATTCCATTTCGGGTGCCAGGGTGGATCCAGTCCAGACCAGGAAGAATGAACTGGCATAGACGTAATGACAGACATTAGGCATAAGTACTTTTTGTGTCAAGCCGTTGGCAAGATATTTGTTGAAAAAATCTGTTCTCATGAACACAATCCAAAATCTGCAAGTTGTGCTACTAAGGCATATGATAACTTCTACTATCCAGGGATATGCTAATACATACCATCCTGGGATGTGCCAAACCATTGCCAGGACAATGGCTCATTCCTGATTCCAGTCAAGGTCCTTTTTGACAGCCTTAGGGCATTTCAGTATAAAAGCAGTTTTGTTCAGAGTGGAGGAACTTTTGGTTTTTTTGGTTTTTTTTTTTTCATTATTATTTTTTCCCCCATCAGAAAATGTAAATAAACTTCGAATGAAAAGAGGATGGAACATTGCACAATTCCCTTCATTCACTGTGACTTATAATTATGCATTTACTGTTCTGATTTTTATTTTTTCTTTTTATGTCCCCACATGATGTATTTAACACAAAAACCTCTTATTTCCTATTATTTAGAGAACATGGACAGGGGACAAAAATGAAAACCACAAACATAATGGAAAAAGTGGGAAGAAAAGGTAGAAATAACTCTTTATAATTTGTGTGGTTTTAGAACACTAAAGAGGTTTAATTCAGATAGAAACAAGATATTAAACATTATTGGCTGCCACACATGACCAATTTTTCAGTGAAATCTTAAATTTGGTGGGATGCTGTACTCACAAACTGTTAGCCAGTTATCAGTTATTAGATTATGTACCGCATAAATTACCTAATGTATGCCTAAAGCTACAGGAGTTTAATTTCTAATGTTAAAAAAACCCCGCTAGTAACACTAACAGCTATAATTGTGGATTTTTAGTCATTTATTTACTTATACATTAAATTGATGTAAACAGTTGAAAAAATGCACAAAGACTAAATGTCACTGGGAATGAAAAGGCAAGGTCAAGGAATTGCATGTTTTTCATGAAAAGCTGATCACAAAATATTCCGCATTTAGTTCTGCGTGGGATTCACTGATAGTTGTGAGCATCATAGGTAAGAAGAGAAAAGCAGTCCTCCAGAACAACACAACTGACAAAAGTTCATTCAGGTTCAAAGAGAAATTTGTGAAGAAAAATAAAAATGGTAACCATGAAAGCCAAAGCTACTGTAGGAGGTTTAACCAGTACATTAACTTGTAATTACCCTTAATTAAATGTAATTAATATCACTTAATATTTATCAGATGATATTACATATTAGAGTAATATTAATATTGCTTCCTATTAATTAATATGAATTATTAACAATTGCAATAGCCTACAAGAATGCCTAGGTGGTTGTTTCATTATTTAAAGATTTTGTGTCAAAACTACATATTTTCCTAAAGCACACAATAGTTCCAGGCTCTTCTGAGCTGCTTATATGATTCCTCTAATATGACTTAACCACTACGTCAATATTGTATCAGAAGTTCGGCTGCATACTGAGCTAAGTTAACTAGTTAACTTTGTGAACATTAGCTTGCATTCTGAAAGCACACAGTCTATCCAAACTGAGAAGTCACCTTTTTTTTCAACTCTAATTAAACTGATTGCAGGGACGGGCTAATGAGTCTGGGATTAGGATACCACCTCTGAGTAATGCACTCCATAAAAAATCAATTTACCTCACAATCAGCAACTCCTTTTATATATACCATTCGTACACATTTCCCAAGAAATGCAACTTTGAACGTCTGCATAATCCAAACAAGGACCTTAGGCAATGAATTGCCGAATGACCTTCACCAGGACATCTAGAAAGAACCAAGGACTAGAACACCTTCCCCAGGTTTGACACTAACACCTCACTCCTTGGTCATTTTTCTTCTCCCTAATTTGTTTGGGTTGGCACAAAGGTCTGTAGGAGAAATGCTATTGCCCACACGGTATAAGGTTTCAGACTGGATGGTCTTTTTGTCCTTGACAACCAAGAATGTCAAAGGAGGCATGAAAATATAGTACAGGCTTAATACTAGAGCTTGTATGTATAGCTTTTACACCCATACTCTTACTAAAAGGTGAAAAAATAATATTAAAAAATCAAGTGATCATACAAACAAAAGTTCTTCAGATCAGTCCTATTGACCTTGTTTTTGCTTCTTGTTGGTTTCCCACATTATACAGTGAATTCTTACATATATCTCTGGGAAACAGAAATCTTCATAGAGATACAGCGTGAAGGAGAAACGCTTAATGGGCCACATTACAGCAAACTCTATCGATCTGCTTTCTTTTACTTGTAGGCATGATTGAGGGCTCAAGTAATTGAATTTTCTTCTTGTAGTCTGACATTTTATTTTCCAAATCTTCTTTTTTTTTTTCCCCTTTGTTCTTGAGACATGTTAAACAGACAGAGCTGAGTCTGAAACAGGGGCAGCCTAGTCAAGGAGGGCAGTCTAAGCAAGGAGATCTGAATTCCTACCATTTTCCTTACTGTTAATTTGGACTGTCATTATCACCACAATCCTTCTGGGTCTTTATGTGGAGTTGGCAAATGGAGAAAGCAGTGAATCCTTTAATTGGGAATTTGATCTTCATTATCACATCACTCTCACCTAATCTCCATAATGCTAAAAGAGTCAAATTTGCGCTTAAGTTAAACCTTACTATGGTAAATGTAGGTGTCCAGAAGAAATTATAAAAGGACAATTTTCTGTGACCATCCAGAAGTCGCTTATCATCCAGTTAGAAAGACCTTAGGCCAGAAATCCTGGACAGTTTAATGAAGTCATTTTGGAAAATTGTAATATCTTAGAGTATCTGACTGTCCTTGTAGTCCATTGCCAGAGGACGCAACTGAAGGTCCAGAGATAGGTCAGTTATTACCTTGTCAAAAATCCCTTTTATCATTGCTGAGGATTTATAAACAATCAAGAGATGTGCAGCTGTCAAGATGTGGCCAGGAACACATGGGATGGAGGGCTGGGCAGAATGCAAATGATTATATAAGGTCAATCAGGTGATATTTATAAGATCAATCAGCTGATTTGTCCTTGCATTTGGCTATTCAGGAGTGTATACAGCCTTTGATGAACCTATCAAGTCCTTTTTGGTTTGCTTCTTTTTCTTGCTCTATCCTTCTAAAGCGGATTTTAGGACCCAAGACACAAAAATTCTCGGTGAGTCTTGCAAGGTATTATTCACACATAAAAGAGTTTACAAAATCAGTCCCCAAAGAATGAATAACCAAAATAACTGGGAATAATTAATACAGAATCATAGAATCATAGAATGGTTTTTGTTGGAAGGGACCTTAAAGATCATTTAGTTCCAAAGCCCTGTCAGGGATATCTTCCATTAGACCAGGCTGCTCAAAGCCTCATCCTATATCTTAGTTCTTCCTTCCCTCTGCCTCTCTTTTTCTCTTTTCCATTTCTATTTCCATTCCTTCCCTTTTCTTCCTGCCTTTCTCCTATTTTGAAGTAGTTACAAGGCAATATTTATCAGTGAATAACACAAGGCCAGGAAGAAAATAAGAAAGCACTGATAAGCCAGCATGGCAACAGCTAAGACAATTTTAAGATAAAGAAAGCAGGTTTGATTGCTGGGTGCTTTGTTTGGGTTTTGTTTTGGTTTGTTTTGTTTCTGGAGTTTTGTATGCTCCAGCACAAGTCTCTGGTCTTATGATGCTCTCAGGTCCCTTGGTGAAGCATGTTTGAAATAACCTAGGAGAAAATCTTTGTGAAACTTTTTCTGCAGTGATATTGCCAAAGCGATCAGACATGGGAATGGTAAACGGGTGTTTGTTATTGTTTGAATGACATTCTTGCATTCTCATCAAAACTGATTCTCTAGTACAAAAGGGATTTCCATTTAACTCATAGCATTGCTGTTATGACCTTGGATTAATGACTTACTGATAGAGGAACCAGAGGTCTGGGGCAGATATTTTCAAGGAGAAATGTGGGTCCCCGCGACAGACTGAAGGATAATGATCTGCTTGCAGAAGTCCTTTAGTTCACTTTTATTTCAGTCTATAAATGTGAACAATTTCCTTGGTGGAACAAATAAAAGGGTACTTTTTTTTGGCATAACAATTAGTTTAAAAATATACTCTGTCTTTCTGAGGAATTTCTTTAGGATCAGACATAGTTCGCAATTCTTTTGCTTCATTGAACGTGTCAAAAAAAAAAAAAAAAGTGCATGTACATTCACTTTTGTGTCCATTTTATTAAATGTTGTCGTTAGACAAAGAAGGAAGAAAAGTATAATTCGACTTCCCTAGTATGTCTAAATAGTCAGTGTGCAGAGGAACCTTAACACAGAAACCAGTTTGTTTGGCCAACAATTCTATATTACTCTACCTCTCACTGAACACAACAAAAAGCTACACTATTTCTTACAGTGTTACAAATGAACTGCTTTATATACAGGCTTTACTGTATTGGGAAATGTATTTATAGACCCCATTTCTTCTGTGAATTGCAGCCTACTTAGCTCTTTTGAGCTTAACAGGACAAACTCTGGATCTCCTTTAAATGCCTTGAAATCAAAGTAATTTTGTTTTCATGATGCAATAACTCTTCTGTGTTGTCTTACTTAGACTTAAACAATTTCTGAGAAACTCTTTTTCATCCTTTCTTATTGAACTGACCTCATAATAACAACAGTATATCCGACATGATAACTCTGCTGTTCTCTTTCTTAGGCATCCCAACAGTATTTCATTCTTCTGCTTCCACTCCTTTAAATCTGCAGGTACTTTATCCAAGCTCTTTCAAATATATCTCTAATTTTACCCTAATGTCCTTCCAGAAACTTAGTTCAAAACCAAACACAACTAAACTTCCTGCAGAAACAGCTGTAGAAATTGACTGCATTTCAGGAAATTAATATTTTTTTTTCCCCAAAAAAAAAAGCTGCATAACTTTGATATCCTGTCCTCTCTCTCTCTCTTTTTTTTTTTTTTTTTTTTTTTTTTTGTTTTCCAGATTTTCGTACTGTACTTATTATCTTGTATCTGATAAATTATGTATAAGGGAAAAGAACAATATAGAACTGAGATTTTTTGAACACTCCTAATCCAGGAGATCACAAAACTAACAGGATTTAAAGTTAAACTCGTACATAAATGTTTTCCTGAGTTATCATGCTAGGGTTACAGTATGGACTGCATGTGCAACATTTCTGCAGGTAAATGACACAGAGGGGATGTTACAGGATATTAGATATATTTAAATCAGAAACTGTTTCCTTTTCATTTTGGTGGAAAGGCTTATGACAATATTGAAAATGAAATTGTATCCTCCTTATTTATTTAATCCAAAAGCTAATAAAGGAACTAATTTCCTAAAATAATAAGACTGGGTGCAGATAAAGTCTTCTAGTCAGACCGCAGATCTCTCTCAAGTGGAGGATGGGCATGTTTTAGGGATGGTCCTGAAGAAGCTCTGTTAGTATGGTGAGCCTTCTCTATCAGTCTCCAGATTTATAAGCCTCACTTTGTTAGGTAAGAGCATGTGTATGCACAAGGCAGTAGCATGACATTGATTTCTTTAGGAGCTCCTCTTCAAAATCAATGGAAAACTGTGTTTAAAAATGGAAGGTATGTTATGGCACTAGAATGTAATATCTTATGACCTGATCCAAAAGACCTTTAGGTTAAGTTTCATCATCTAGAGTTTCGACATCCAGCCAAGCTTGCTATTTTGAATCGTCTTTGTGATCAATGTGGAGAAATAGGTACCACTTTTTTTTTTTTTTTAATCTGAAATGTGATTTAGCCTTTGTAGCCGGACTGAGAGTAGTGAGGGAAACATTCAGTTAACAATTTCCTCTGGTCATACGTAAACGTTTTAGTCTGTAAGTTGTTGTCTTTTCTCAGTTTCTCAGTAAGTACTCTAGCCCTTGCAAATTCTGCATTTCTTCTTGTTTGCAACACGTTCCTATAAAAATAATTTAGCACCTTAAAAACAACACCAAACTAAGCCAAGAGTACAGATGAAGCGTATGGTGAATCAAAATTCGTCCTAGGAATTGTGTCTCAATAAAGGCAAGGCAAATTCACATTTGCCAGTACCATCCCAGTATACAGGAGAAAGTCAGACACAGAACTTTTTTGTAATATTTTTTAACATTTTCTAGTGCTTCCTTGTATTATAGAAAGTGCATTGAGAAATAAGCACTTCAGTCACACTGTGGTCCTTTGTGTTTGACCCATGTCCAATACTATACAAATGGCTCCCAGCTTCTCAGTCTTTTTGTCTGGAAAGCTCAGTAGATTTGATGGCTTTTTTTTTTTTTTTTTTTCATCCACTGATAGAAATACAGCATGTACAGAATGCCTTTCACCAGCATGTAATTTCTGTGCTGAAGAAAAAAATAATAACCACTTACTTAGACAAACAACCTAAAGGTTGATATTCATAAATTTATTTTGTCTAATTTAACACACACTTTTAAAGTGGGGTCAAGAAATTGGCTGACACAAATAAGAAGGTAAAAAGATTAACTAGTTTTACCAGTCATCTCTTGGACTGATAAAAAAAATGTAAGACAATTTTAATCAAGATGAACACATCTGAACGCATGCTTAGAAATGTCAATTACAACTAAAGAGATATCATAATTTATTGAAAATGTTACATTATTATTACTTAAATAGTACCTAAAAACTCCAACCAGGATTTCAGCCCTGCTACATTAGCTTCAGTAGATACACACAGCAGAAGACAGTCTCTGCCCTTTAAAAGCTTATAAACTAAGTAGATAATAAAAAAAGTCTGGGAGGAAGGAACACAAGCACAAAGAAATTAACAGTGAAATCCTAGTCCTATTAAAAGAAATGCAAGTTTTGCTACAGCCTCAAATACTGCTAGGATTTCAACCTAAATAGTTTTCTGAAGACACACAGGAAACTTGTGTCTGAGTTTGGAAGTGGACCTTGATCTTGATCTCTACAAGACCCTCTTCTTGGAGTCAAAAGAAATCTGTTCCACAAAGCAACATAATTTCATACATAAGTTAGTGGGACTTTTTGACTTCTGAACTAAGTACACAGGGTAATTTTATTTTCTTGGTAGGGAATAAAATATAAAATAATATATGTAATAATAATGCAAAAAAAGCCAAAGTGACACAGAAGCTAGATTTTCAGCTGCGGAGGGATATTTAAGGATCTTCATCCCATACATATTTACTGAGTCTTGGACTCATAAGTGCCTATATCATTTAAATGGGAGGGGACTTGGGCATTTTTTAAAAGTATGTTAGCACAAGAAAGAAAAACACAGAATTGTCATATCTGACCATCATTCTCCCTCTCTCTTTCTTTCTTTGTTGCCCTTCTTCTACTATGAGGCAAAAAAGTTAGGAGTTACTTTGCACTTGAGCAAAAGGAAAAAAAGAAAAATCCCTTTCTTTTACTCCTTCAGCCCTCCACATGTGATGGGAAGAGGGCAGAATTCAGCTGTGTCCCTTTAAATTGCCTTTGATTCCTGCATATAACTCTTCTCCTGGGTTTTAGTGCCATATTGTAATGTTAAAGTGTAAAACTCTGCATCTGCTGAGGCATTTGGCTGGAAAAGCAAGTATGTCGACGGCTGTCCCTAGCTGCCATCACACATATGGATTTTCTGTGTTCGGCTCTACCATCTGGTAGTTAGACCTACATTCACTCCTCATTGAGCAAGGACTATCTACCATATCATGCTTCATTCTATATCCTATCCCTTTTCATAGCTTTGTTTTATGAAATTTTATATGGTGTTTGTGTGTCCCATATGTGTGAAAATGTTTAAAGTGTTCAGAAATATTGAGAAAACACTTTCTCTCTGGATATGCTGCAGCCAAACATCCACACACACGTGTGTGTGTACATGCACACACACACAAAGAGAGCTGCCTTCTCCAGAGGAAAAGGAATAAGAAATTCTGCTCAAAAATACAATGCTGTAAATGTAATTTCTAGCACTGTTGATTAGAACTTGGAAGTGAACAAAACAATCTACAAACAGAAACTGGTGCCATTTGAGAAGGACCACTTAATAGTGTAATGAGGATGTGGGTTAACATCTCTTCCAGGCTCTTTTCCCTGTTGTGGCATCTTTGGTAGCAGCTTAATCTGGTGACATTTTCTTCCCTCTTTACTATTTTGTCACACGAATAAAGCACTGAGATTTTATGTCTTCCTACCAGAGCAGGTGCATCTGTGTTGTTTTGACTTTTTCAGTCCTTAAATGCCTTAGCCATCTTTCCTTCTCCTTGCCAGTCTCCACTTATGTCTCCACTTGCATCAATTTTTAGGATGAATTGCTGGGTCAGAGAAAAACCTGAACTGAAAAGCTGAAAATCTTGGAGTACGCAACACCTGAGGAGAGATAGAACTCTCTGATTTCAAGGACAAGGGCTAAAGCAAAGACTATTTTGTTCCCAGAGACAAAAAGGAGATGAATCATAGAATCACAGAATCATAGAATCAGAATCATAGAATCATAGAATAGCTAGGGCTGGAAAGGACCTTACAGATCATCTAGTACTCAGATCTCTGCTGGTGCCAAGATTGTTGGGATTACTACTGACAATTTTCCTTTTTGATGTTTTAGAAATTGTGCTTGTTATTAGTGACAACTGCCTTTGACATGTATTCAAATTCTTAATCATCCCTGGAGTCTGAGTTGCCCTTGTGCCAGCAAGGTAGAGAGGTGACTGATGGAGAACTCTGGTGAATAAGGAGAGAAAGGAGCATAACCGTATCAGCTGATACTGAAAAGACTTCGAACCTGAGTAACCTATGTCTGTTCAGAACAATTTTTCTATTGGTTTAAATATTTTTGAGGGAAGATATTTGCCTGTGATTGTCACTATTTCTTAGAAAATAAAAGTTAGAGGTAGGTCTTCAGTGTTTGTCATGTTTTCCAGTTTCAGTGAATGTAGGCTAGAGTGGGCATAAACCATTATTATGTAGCCATGGATTTGGAAAAGCTTTTAGATACATATCACAGTGTCTTAAAATTCTGTGATGCAACTAGATTCTCCCTGTCCCCTCCCTCACCCCAGCCATTTCTTCCACACCTGAAGGTTTTGGTTTTTTTTCTGATCTTGGTTCGGTTTCAGCCCACCTAACTTCAGGTGCTTAGTTAAGACCCATAAATTAGGTGTTTTTATCTTAGTAGAGAGACGTGGAGAGTGAGTCAAGTCCCTATCCATGGGTGTCTAGGTCATTTTTGGGTTATGTGACATACCTGAGACATCTCCATCATTCTGGCACATCTGTAGTGAAGCTCCTTCTGAAGTGCCAGTCAAGATAACCCAGAAGATCTTAAAGGACACTAAATGCCCCTGTTTAGGCATCTGAATCTCACCCCTCTTCTTGCCTGCACAAAGTGATACAGCTTTTCTAAGATCAGAACCACAACAATATATTATTTTTTAATGTGACCAGTGGCCTTCAAAATAGCACAAAAAGAACAATACAAGGAGAAATTTATCATCATGGCTTCTGAGCAACATGTAAATGGGAATTGCAACCATAATGTGTGACTGGTTGTGGAAACTTTCTAACGCTGTTCTAGACAAGTTATGTCAGCTGAGATATTAACACACAACTGGCTAATGTGGCTCAGACTTATGGGAGACTTGTGCTTCTCAGAATGGCATTTCAAATGGCACGAACACTGAAAAACTGAATCTCATCCTATGAAAACAGTGGTGGAAGTAGGTACCTTCAGAAGGCAACCCATCTGACCAGTCTGATGCTTCTTTCATGAAGAGATAAATCACACTCTTAAAATTTCCATAAACATCAAGTGGATAGTTGGTTTTAAAGTTAAACCTGAGAAATCTGGTGAGATGAACCCCATGCTATTGTTAGATATGGGAAGATATGGGAAAAAAAACAAATAAAAACTAACCAAACAAAAAAAGACCTGGCCAGATGTCAAGAAATATGTCTCAGCTGTGAGCTTTAATGAAGTAAGTACAGATGTCCCAAAAGAAATGAGAGAAGTAATTGAGTTTGGAAAAAAAAAAAAAAATTAAAATGGATGCATTAAGGCCTTTGAAGTTACAATGCAAGTGAAAATCATCTGTTGATGTGAATGAGACACAAAAATGGCTTTATATATCTTTTTACTTTATCCTGTTTTCCTTTATCGTATAGCTTTTCTTCCCTTTCTTTCTTTTTTGCTCACCCCCAGGCATTTTGTTTGATCTCTTACATCATATACATGGCTCTTCATTGCTTCCGTTATTTACATTTATTTATTTTCTGGTGACTGCATCACTACACAATGAAACAAAATTATTGAACCTTGAAACAGTTCTAGATTGCAAAGATGACACCGTAGCAAATTCACATTTGAAATAAAACCTAATCAAATATTATGAGAGGGTATGTATCAAATAAACCTCCCAGGAGTGTTTGCATTATAAACTTAATTTTTCAAGACTATGTTTGCATTATAAACGTCCAGCCAAGTTCACCTCCAGTGCAACTCATACCAAAGTCAACTGAGTTACATGAAGAATTAACCGCAGCCTATTTATCCATTACAGAATAGCTTAATTCGTCTATTAGTTTTAACTTTTGTAATGTTAGAGGTAGTGAAAGACTGTAGATAAGATGTGTTTGTAGTGTTAGATTAAACTAAGTATTGAAACTTTTTCTTTATCTAATTTCTTTTAAAAATACGGATAAACAGATGAAACAAACCTGTGAACGATATATAGAAGTTTTGGAGGAGGTTTTAGATTGTTTTCATTTGTTTTGCTTTGTTTTGTTTTGTTTTTTTCCCCCACAAAATGCAATCAATCAATTCACTGCTAAGCAGAACATAAGCTGAAATTGTGTAACTAATCTTATACATAATTAAGATCTGAGGTACCAGAAAAATTTGAAAATCTAAAAATTGAATTCTATTTTTCTCATCCTCAGGAACTGTTTTAACAAAAGAATTAGTGAAACTATCTTTGTCCCTCAACTTACACTTCTTACCAGCTTCTTCCTTTTTGTGGACCTTCTGTGGAATTCTGTTTCACAGGCTTCAGCTCATCACAGCATTTTTCTCCAGGAGCTGTGGATGCCACTGAGGGCTCCAGAGCAATGGATTGTTGTTCCCATGTTTTCTGAAACACCTTGCCCCCTTTTCCATCTGGGACCATACGTTCCTCCACAAATACTGCTAAGCTTTGTGGACTTGCAGGTGCAGAGGAGACATTTTGTGACTTTCTTGTACCCCCAATATTGTGCTGTTCAGACAGTCGTCTCCTTTGTCTACAGTTACACACTGAGCTCTGACTCGTAGATAAAACAGTCGCAAGTGTTCAGCATGCTTGTAAATAATAGCTTGTCTGTGCTGGGCTGTCATTTCTCTTGCTTAATTAGAGCAGGACAAGCCAGCATCCAGTATATTTTTAATTTCTTGGACAAATGCTGCATATAACCTAAAAGATGCAGTTTGAACACACAAGCACACAAATACTTCACAGATGTCTTGATATAATTTCATAAGTAGTAGAGATAAACAGGCTGGAGTGCATTTCAGCATTCAGGCTTTTAAAATGCTTGTATAGCCATTAACACACTTCTTGTAGACAGACAGTCCTAAAAAATCACAAGGTGAAGATTTAAGCAGTCCGTGCCTCTCCAAGCAAATGCAGGATGCCAAGGACTCACTTCAGAAGAGAAAAGGGCATTGTCGAGAGTGAATCACTTGTGAATCATCGCTGTGAACTTTTCCAGGAATGTCACTTCAGTCATTGCAATGTGAACTTCAGAGCGTAGATTTTATATGCATAGGACTGTCATAAATAAATCATAGGAAAATGTAATGAGAAAATATGTAACATGATGTAAAGCAAACGTCTATACAGAACGTCAACAGAACTTAATAATTCAATTCAGTGAAGGTCTGCGTAAGGAAAAACCAGTGATCTGTGTGCTCTGTACTATGGGACTTGAAGAATCATGTGAGTTTATTGCAAATTAATAATATACTGTTCAAATTCAAATACATGTCATTGATTAACAACAGCGCTTGAGGTTCCAAATAAATAAATAAAACATTAAATAAATACAGTCCATTACCTGTTTGTTCCTAGAATGTGAGGTAACTTGAGATCAAGAGCAGGTGTAGACATTCAATCCATCTCAAGGTCTTACCTAAACAAACACGGAGAACATGGGTTGATGTGTTCCTGTATTCGAAGGCTGCAGGGTTTCTTGAGGCGGCAGCACTGAAGCAGGACTGGGGAGAGCAGGTTATATTTCCAGTATTAACAGTGACTTCTTTAACCAAGCCTTAGAGACCAAATTTTCAGGACTCCTTATCTACAGCCAGGTTTTCAGAAAGAATTGTGCCTCCAGTCTGTGCAAAGCCAAACTCCCATGAAAATTTGCTCTAGTCGTACGCACCATGCATTTCTTTTTCTTTAAATATTACCCTAAGAGAACCCTGATTCAACTTTTATGGGAAAGAAGAGTAAAATCCTACCTTCCCTATTTATTTCTAGACAATTTAGGCTAAACTTTAGTTCAGGGAGAGCTACATGTCTGAGTGTCTGAACATATTCGGCATAGGGCAAGTTTGCCTCTTCTGAGAAACTTCCTGTTTAAAAGCAGCATAAGGCAAAAAAGGCAACAAGCAAACAAAGTCGTCTTTCAAGCCCGTTGCTGAGGCTCGAAGACAAATTGGTATCTGGTAACAACAGCTATCAAATTTGGAGCACAAATTGTTCCATTACTGATGAAAACCAAATGTACTGAGATCAGTATGGCAAAACCTCTGCCACATTGTTCTTTACTAATCTGCGTCCTTTGACATGAAAATCTTTCTCCCTTCCTTTTTGTGGGTGAAAAAAGATCAATAACATCTCATAAGTTGTTCCTGGGCCACACACTGAACCGAACGCATGACCTGGGATATAAGAAAAGTATTTTTTTTGCTACAATTATTGATACAATTAAATTGTTGTTTTCACTTCTGCAATCGCATGATAACAAAGCGTTCTTTGAAATATGTTAAAGGCAAGATTAGGTTGCCTGAACAATGTCATCTACTGAGATGACCTAAGAAGTCTGAGACATCAAAATGAGAATGACAAAATATGACACACAGTTTATATGAAATCTAAAGTCTTCCAGAGTGTTGCCTGGAGACCTAGCCACCAGTAATCTCTCCAGACACTGAAAATAGGACTAATATATGAGGAAAAGTAAGTAAGGCAAGCAATAAACATAAAAGAAAGATCATGAGTTGTCAGGTTCTGATTTGGCTGTTCAGTCTTTATCTGACTTAAAAAAATACATTTTGAGGAATTGCTTGGGGATGCTCTTTTCATTTTTATTATACTCTAATTTACTATCTGTATTTTGACATACACATACTTTGACTTTTCTCTACTTCCTATCTCTAGCAAAAGACGCTTGTGCAAGAACAAAAGAAAAAGGAACAAAAAAAATCACCTCTAGGAGAGAATAGTGAAATAAGATCTGGCTTTAAATAACCTGAACCTATCTGTCTGTCTGTCAGTTAATCAATTTGTCTGTCTGTCTGTCTTTGTTTCTTTGCAAACTCTCACTTGTATTAAAAAAAATTCAAATGTGGACCTACTTCAGCAGTAGGTTTGTCTTCAAAGGCAGGCAGAATCCTTTCAACTTTGGAGCTGAAAGTAAGCCCTAATTGCAATTAAGTGCTGTAACAGTAGCAGATAGTTTTAGAAAGTGTTTGAACAGCATTTTGAAGTATTTCATGCCTCATATCTTGAAATAAAATAAAATCCTATTTAACTTCAGAGCTTACTAAGGATCTGAATGTGCTGTAGAAGTTCTGGGCTCTAGTACTGACCTTGGAAAAGTCACCTCATCTCTACATGCCTTGGTTACCCATCTAGAAAATGGAAAATATAATATGTCTTTCCTGTCTACTTACAGTGTTGACTTTCTGGGCAGGGACGATGTCCTGCTGAGTACGTATATCACCAACCATAGCAAGGGCACAATTACTACTGGAGTTTACATGAGTTAGTGTGGTTTAATAACTGTAAAATTCATCATGGAGATGCTGCTAATAAACCCATTATATTTATTTTTATTTCTAGATTTTCCTTTCCCTTTCTGGTGTTTAATCTGAATTCTGACTTCAGCAGTGGCTTTTTTTCCTGCCTAATTTCAGTTTGTTGCTCTTGGGAGAAGAGGCATGATATGAGGTTAACCAATACATGGATGAATGTTTTCTGTATCCCATTACAGGTTGACTATATTCTCAAATGAATTTTGTGAACAGTTTTCTTTCATGGTTTATAAGTTTCTTCAAGTGTTATGGAATCCTCAGAGCTCCCCAAACTTGTTCTTATGCTGATTTACATTTTCATGCTCTTTAAAGTCCCAGAGCACTGCAGAAATGTTCAATAACGTATCAAGTGACACAACAACCCAATGGGGTTCATGAGTACCATTGATTTCCTTTGACACATGGAAGATTTGTTGAAAACCCTACAGAAAAGGGGAAGAATCTACATCTATGCCCCATGGTCTTCCAGACAGCAAACACTGTTTAAAAAAAGTGTGTAAATACATGCTACTTTTAAGCATCCAAATTGCCAAATTGCATTCAGTCATTTCAGATTGAAATTAAGAGCTTGAGGCAGATATTGAGTAATAACATTCCCATTATTACAGTGTCAGTTTGGAGTTTGTCTACGGAGAAGTTGCATATCAGTATTGTTTTCTAAATGAGCTGCTATGAGATAGTGACACTGTATGAAATGTAGGCTCTTCTAGGAACAGACCCATGAGAATTACTTTAGGTACCAAACAGACTTTGCTAAATCGCAGCTAATGACCTTGTGCTGTTTACACATCCCCCAGGGAGAGAAAATCCATCTGAGACCTCTGATGTGGTCTGTGTTTTCCCATTCAGGACAGGGAAAGCATGAAGTAAGTAATTTCCTAATGCAGGCACTGTGATTAAGAGCCTACAGTAAACTGGGATGAATCTTACTTACCTAAAAAAATACAGACTCAAAGTAGAAATTGCCCTGTGAGACTGAGGTCTCCTCTCCTCTCCTCTTGGCATTAAGGTCAAAAAAATTTATATAGAGAATACTTCAGAAAATGAGAGGGCATTAACAGTTACCCATAAATTACGTGAGAAGTTACATAACTGGCACTCAGGACGGCCCATCTAGCACAATCAGAAACCATCAAATCAGCTTCACCATCAACCAGTTGACTTTAAAATGAAGATATATTTTCTGCTATTCTTGTATTTATATAAAAATAAAACTTACAATAATACACTTCATGTTTTGAATCTATTTATCTTGACTCATATCACATTTGAATGAACTCCAGATGCAGATTATTTTCTTTTATTTTTGTTTTTTTCTATAATCATGGGTGATCAGATAATTTTTTAAAATAAAAAATTAATATGGTCATACAATTAGACATATCCAAAAGCTAGTTTTGAGGAAAAGAATATTACCTCAAATATGATAAAATTTGCCATACTACATTTTTAATTTCTAGGTCCATACATTGATAAAAACATCAGGAAAAATAGGAAAAAATATGCAGACACTGCTATGTTCCACTGTTAAAACCAGCACGTCACAAAGGGAGAGAGTTCAGTTTCAGAAAGTGCTCTGCTACTTCCTCAGGCAGGTATGCTAATCATCTTTTCTTGTGAAGACACTAAAAGTCTAAAAACATGAGTGCATGGACAAATCTTTTCTAATATAACTGCAGAGGGATAACTGAAGAGGACGAGAACACGCAATAAATATGCTGTTCCGGTTACTCATACATTTCTGATTCCCATTCTGGGATTATCTGCAGAGTCTCTCAAGTTGAACCTAGTACGTGCCTATGCTTTTTCCCTTGGAATAATTTGTCAGTTGACAGCCTTCCAGCTCTTGTCCTCCTCGTTGGTACCCTGCCTCAGTAGCCAGCCAGTGATCAGCAGCTGCTAGCAAAACTCCAGACCACACAACCATCATGCTGCTTTGCAAACACAGAGTTGGAGACTGCATGCCAGAGCGCAAGAACAGCCAAGTGGCAAAGAGACAAATAATGTTGCCCCCACTGAAAAGGATAAATTATCAGAGTCTTATTCTTCTGTTTCTGCCAATTTCCAGCAGTGAAGCCAAGTGACAGCAAATTTGGCATGAATCTATCAACAGGAACACGTCTGCAACAGTGCTAAGCCTTAGAGCCATCATTCCTGCCATTTCCTAGATGCTAAGAGTGGTGCAGAAATAAAGGCCAGGACTTCAGATATAGCCTAGTACTGGACAAGTGCAGGGAAGAATCTAAAACTAAGGAAATATATGTATTAAAACTAACAAAACTTATAAATCCAATATACACTTTTAGTACAAGGCCACTGAGCATCCTCAAGCAAAGCAGAAGAAACTCAGGTCTGAATTTCATCCACCTAATTTTAGAACTAAATAAAGGAATTAAAAGACACATGAAGATTTCTCTGCAATTAAGACAGATAAACACATCAGAAAGTTGTTTCAGACCACCTGAATATACTTCTCCCATTCCTTTGCCCATGTAATGTTGGAGGGTACTGCTCCCAGTTGCCTTTCTGTCAGAAAACAACATGTTAGCATTACTCTGTTGATTACACATCCAGTTGTAATAGGCAGTTCATAGCAATTCACTTAATGTATCTGTTAACCTTAGTCTTTAACTCTACTGACTTCAAGAGGCTTTTCCAAAGTTACCTAGAGACCCTACAGTACATCCACAAAAGTGCTGTGTTTGTACGTCTCCTGTTTATCTGATCCCCAAGTGTGTGCTTCCAGTGCACCTGTATGTGTCCAGTTTCTTAATATGTTCCCTGATCTGACTTTCTTCCATGGTGGGTAAGTTTTCCATGCTCCAGACTTTTTGCCTAGTGTCAGGGATCTGAGACTCCTGAAAGCAAATTCTAATAGTAAAAAACAAATTGAGGAGTTCATTAAGTACCTCAGCCGTCTCTGTATTCTTTTTCACTACTGCCCCTGCCTCGTTCAGCAGTGTACCCATGTTTTGCCTAGTCTTCCCTTTGCTACTGATGTATCTTTAGTAGACTTTGCGGTTGCAGTTCATGTACTTCACCAGATTCAACTCCAGGTGGGGTCTGGCTTTTCTAACCTTATACCTGCACACTTGGACAGTGTGTCGGTATTTCTCTTGGGTAATTTGACCTTGCTTCCTCCTTCTACACTCTCCTTTTTATTTTTGAGGTTTGTCAGGAGCTCCTTGTTCACCCATATGGGCCTCCTGCCACCTTTGCTTGATTTTGTGTTAGCTGGCATAGAGCACTCTTAAGCTTGAAGGGGATGATCTTTGAAAATCAGGTAGCCCTCTTCTCTCTGGGGCCATATCCCATGGGATTCTTCCAAGCATATCCCTAAAAAAGTGAAGTCTGCTATCCTGAAGTCCAAGGCTGTCAACCTACTGTTTGCCTTGTTAGCTCCTCTCAGGAGGAAAACCACCCTTTCATGGTCACTGCAGTTAAGGTTGTTCCTGAGCTTCACATCCCCTATAAGGTTTTCCTTGTTTTTATACATGAGGTCCAGCAGTTCATCTCCTGTCATCAGCTCCTCAGTCACCTGTGTCTGAAAGTTTTTATTAATGCAGCCCAGAAACCTTGTAGATTGCTCGCATCCTGTTGTGCTGTCCCTCCAGCAGGTATTGGGGTGGTTGAAGTTCCTTGTGAAGATCATTTCCTACAAACATGAAAATTCTTCTAATTATCTGAAGAAGGCTTCATCTACTTCTTCCTGACCAGGAAGCCTATAGCAGGCACCCACAACACCATTTGTCTTGGTCTGTTTGCTAACCATATTTTACAAGCTCTGAGGCTTTGAGCAACCTGGTCTAGTAGAAGGTGTCTCTGCCCCGATCAAGGGGGTTGGAACTAGGGGATCTTTAAGATCTCTTTCAAGCCAAACCATTCTAAGATTATATGAATATCTAGTCATAGGCAATGCTCCAGGCATTTCTACAGCTCTCCCATCAAGGATAACTCCCTCCCCTTGCCATCCCAGCCTTTCCTTCCTACAGAGCCTGCATTGGTCCACGACAGTACTCCAGACATTCAAGCTCTCCCACCATGTCTCTATGATCCTAATGAGACTGTAGCCCTGCAGCTGCATGTAGCTCCCTCATTCCTCCTCCTCATTCCACATGCTGTGTGCTGTAGCGTACGGACATTTCACAGGGACAACCGGACACGGTTTCCCAGAAAAGATATGAGGAGACTTCCCTACGATAATGCTGTCCTGCTGGTACTTTTTATTTGTGTGCACACGGCTGAGGTACGTCCTATACAGGCCTGTTTTTAGAAGGTCTCCTGTGCAAATCACCCTGCACCCACTGCTTGCCAAGCCAGCCTAGCACTGCCTCACTACGACTGTGGGTCATCATCCTCCCTTGTCATACCTCCTTAACATGTCCCTCAGGTACATCTCCCTCCAGGCTCCATGGAGTGTATGCATGAAAGCTTCTGGCTCACAGGACCAGGAGGTTATAGGAAATAGAAGAGCCAAGATGTTTAGCAATTATAATTATTCAGAAGTTAGGTTAATTGGGTTAATATTCTCAATGAAAGTAAACGCTCTTTTTGAGGATGTGACATCTTCCTATTTCTGTCAGCCACCACTCCTTCACTACACTCTCTATGGACTGGCACAGAAATTCATCTGCCCTTCCATTTACCTGTTAAATGTCTGGCATTTTCTTCTGCTGAACTCCCTACCTGCTGTGTGCCTGGTGGTGTTTCCTGCTGTCTACTCCACCTGTCCACTTTACTCTTTTATTTCCTCCTTAAATGTTAACATGGCACAGATGGGCTCTTACTGCCTCTGACTTTCTAATGGAGTTGTTGAATGTTAATGATACTTTGGAATTTAAAAAAGAAAAAGAGATGGACAGCCACTAAAACACCAAAGAAAATAAAGGTATGAATCCAATGTATCCATCTGTCTGTACGCAACACAATGAAATAGCTCACTAGAATGTTTATTGTTGCAATATAGAAGCATTGAGAGTCCTCAGCCAACACAAAGAGTTCCCTGTAGACAATGAAAAAAAATGGAAATTATTACTTTTTCATTTCTGAGAATGAATATAAATTTGCCGCACAAACAAACCCACAGCACAAAAATGAGGGTGAAAAATAAAGATTCTTCAAGGGTAAAAGAAGTCTGTTTTTTTACATTGAGGCCCCTAACTTACCTTAGAAGGAAAGTAGCCAAGACATTAACAATCAGACATTCCCAAATTTTTGCTCCTGTGGAGGCGCCTGTCTTTTTCATGTTATCGTCCATTCAGAGAGCAGCTGCACCCGCTGGCATGCTCACAGCTGTCCTGTCTCTCTTGATGTGTCCCTGTTCCTGCTTAATAAAAAACTTCTGTCTGGTTTGGCACCACCTCCTGTCTCTTTCTCTTTCCTAATCTGAAACTGCCGTATGCCAAAGCAGGGCAAGAGACATCCACCAGGATATTTCAGGTAGATATTTCAGGATGGCTGAAGTCGCTCCAGTTCAATACCATAAGATCCCCGTGAGACAATGCAGCTGCTGCCCTGAATGAGCTGCCACAGGAAGGTCAGTTCTACACTCCAACCTTAAATAATCAAGAAAACTAAAGGTCTGAAAAGAATTGTCTCATTATGCTGAAGTGGTTGAGGAGTCTCTCCTCGTGGTTTTATACTGAGACATAACTGAATGTGTGGAAGCAGACTAACTTTCCAGATTTGTTCATAGTACCATATATTTATCTTCACTCTGTTGAACAGAATCCTGAGCATTTTGGCATGGCAAATACACCTGTACCTTCATCTCACCTGATGCTTTGATGATCTAGATGCAGGAAACTGGAACATAGTGGCCTCTTCTTTTGTGTTTGGGAGTCGAAAAAGAAGAGAATGAAGGACACAGTATTGTCAATGCAAAGCATTCAATCAGACTGAAATCAGAATAATGCTATTTGAAAATAAAATCAATAAATTCTGCACCTTTTTATTTGCCAGATGATGTTTGAGATGTGACAATTGGCCTTTAACATCTCTTTCCTGCTTCTGTAACAGCTAAAAGCAACCCTCCCTTCCTCTCTCTTCTGTTCCCCCTCCCTCTCTTCCTCTGTTCCTTCCTGTCTCCCTTCCCACTTCCTTTTCTCTCCGAAAATTTAAGAATGAGGACAGCCCAGGAGTATGGTGCTAATCTGCAGCTTTCAGGAATTCATCAGTGCTCTGCTTTGCTGTAGCATTTCTACACAACTCTTAAAATTGTTTCAGTTCTTATTTTCTCATCTACAAAATGTGAACTACGTACAAACAGCCTTTATAGAAGTATTGTGGAAATTCATAAATTCAGTAAATAAAGGCATCTCAACTGTAAAAACAGAGGACTGAAAATAATATCTGAAATAAACAGTCAAGCTCCCTTTAACACAGCCATGTCTTGCAGCCCTGCATATAAATACACCATTTCACATCTTAAAACTATTTTTTACCCACTCTCTTTCTACCAAGAGGCAGATTGTATTCTGCAACTTCGGAACTCAGAAAACTAGCATTTGCACTTTAAGCTGGAATGGAATTTTATCGACTCCATGTTTATGTTATCTATTACTTTATTTTCTTTAAACTCTATTCTCGTATTTACCATGATTTATCATTGGATATATAGACTGAAATAATGTTACCCTCTCAGCCTTCATACGGTTAAGCCAAATTCTTTTAGTGTAAAACTGTCTTTTTTTTTTCTTTTTTTTTTTTTGTCAACCCATTTCTTGTGAAGTTTCTGAACTTTTCCCCAAAAAAAGTGACTATCATGGGATGCCAACATCCAAATAAAACTACTCAAGCATATAGTGCTTAAAATTTTTGCATCACAAATAAGAGTCTAAGATTCCATTAATCTTTTTCACAGATGTATCACACTGGATATTCATAGATATTTTATGATCTGCTAATATATTAAGTCTTCCCCTTTTTCTGTCATTTCTAATTTATAGCCTCTCAGCTTATAGAAGAATTACCAGTTCTAATGCCCAAGTACATTTTGTAGACCTAAATTACATAGTACTTTTCATTTAGTTCTTGATATCATTGGCTTGTTTTTATCACAGTCCTTCATGTTGACTGTGCCTCAAATTTTGCTTCATCAGGAAAGCCATCGTATTTAACTTGAGTCATCCAAAAATCAAGCATGTATTCTTAGCCACTCTTCCTATCCCATGTGGGCTTTAAGTTATATTAGAGGACATATGTGCAGTATACACAAGTAGTCTAAAGCTGACTGACCAACGCAATTGTAAATTAATCTGCTCCTCAACCCTTCACTGACTGCAAGAAAGAGGCTCAGGTAATTGCACTCAATTTGCAGATGGCTTCAGAGTATTTAAAGTGAGATGAACTGAACTTTAACCTCCATTATCAAACTCACACTTTCTGAGGTAAAAATCACAAATAAAAATATTGTTAAAATTAGGCAACAGACTAGACTTTGAGTAAAGGATTAAATATGAGTTCCCTTGCAACACAATTTCTCATTGTTTTCTTTTATTGTGGCTACATTTCCAGTGAAGACTGTACTTTTTTGGATATCTGTTCAAATTCTGAAGTGTCATTTAGCTGAAAACTCAACCAGTTAAATTAGCTTTACCTGAAGAAATCTGTAATAAACATGCAATACAGGCAATGATTTCACTTTCTTGTTTCTTCAGCAAGAGTCTGTTTATGTTTTATTTATTCGGTACACAGCCCATTGACTTCTATGCCTAACTCTGCTAAAGATTTGTGCAATCCTAATCCTAATTTGATGCTTGTATTGATCTATATTTCACTATTCATACAGAGGATATGCAAAACCTAGTCAGCATCTAGAATTACGGAAGTTCACTTTCTACAGAGAGCTGCAAATCATCCCAGTTGTACTAACGGATTTGGTTCAAAACATACGGTTTGTTGCAAAAAGCAATTCCACTGAATAATTTATTCAAGTGCCTTGTAGGTGAATTCATCTCACCTGACTCAAGGCACTTACCTGATGTGTGTAACTGAGAAGTGAATATGACTCCATACTCACAAAGAGAAAGATAGGCAACTCTTAGAATAATTCAGACCACTTTAGACTTTAATTTCTTACTTGAGTACTTACAGGACTTTATTTGCATCATTAACTTTAAGAAAAGCTTAGACTGATTTGACTTCTAACTTGGGTGCCACTATTAAGTTTCTGAAGTTTTCTAGGGAGAACTGAAGCTTGTTGAGAGAAGAAAATCTTATTTCTAGACATTTAGTAGTGCCATCAGGGTTATTTGGGGATAGATATGCTCTACCTATCTGGAGTATATCTTTCATGCTTCAAAATTAATATTTCATGCACAAAATCATTAAGTATAGAGGGCTGGGACAAGATTTTCACAGGGGAAAGTCTGACTATGTTTATGGAAGGGTTTTTGTACCTTTCTCTGAAACATCTGGCGCTGGCCGATATTAGCAACAGAAGACTGGACTAGATGGACTGCAGGTCTGATCTGGTGTGGCAGTTCCTATGTTCTTGTGTTCTTCCTCCACCTGGTGCAAGGGCAAAACTGTCAGGTATAATGAAGAAATCTTTGTTCAGGTCCCTGGATAAGACTGTAGACTTGGCAATTAAAAAATAATCTTTGAAAAACTCAGAGAATTTTGCCTCTTTTACTGAGAAAATGTACATCATCTATACTGAAATTTGCCCAATTCTTTCCCATTTGTAATTGAGTAATGTTACTACAGACAGATGACAAGGACATTCCCATAGGATTTATGGCTACTGTTATTGTCATGCAGTCATGGAATATACATCATTGTCTATGTGCTATATTAGCATAGGAAAAACATGCTTTTGTCTCTAAAAGCTTACGTCCTTATTAACTTCTTCTGCTCTTAGATCGTTAACTGTAATTTCTAAATGAAGTGCCTAGTTGTCATCACTGTTACTGATGAAGAGAAATAAGGACTTCCAGACAAAGGCTCAGGTTTGAATACTGTCCCCCTCAACCCCGATGGTACATTTTTCATTTCAGTGGCAAAAGACGTACCCATCTATAATTACAAACCAAAGTTAAGAGCCTTTTGTTAAGTGAATGTTATTAAAAAGGATGAATTCAGGTTTCATAATCGAAGTACAATGGAAGACTCAAAGCCTTGAAGTCAATAGATAAAGTAACACAAAACATCAACAAGAAAATATTGTCCATCATTTGACAGGTAGTGATCTCAGAACAACAGCAGCCTAACTATTCTGCAATTTTTAGTTTTGAAGAAGTGCAGCATAGTTTTAAACCCACAGTTTTTAAACCTATGAAGGTTTTCTCCCTGCTTCTTTGAATTGTAATTACTTGTAAAGTAATTTGGTGAAGAAAAGCACAGGAAAATGTGACATTCTGTGTCTAGAAAAATTTCTGTTGCCTAATTATAGTTTTTTATTACAGTTTGAGATGTCCTGGAATATCCTTTGACGTTCCAGAAGGTGTAGTTGCTTTATCATATCCACCATTCCTATGGATACGTCTCAGAAACCCTGGATCATGAGTTTGACAACTCTCCCTGACATTCTTGTAGTTTCAATTTTCACTTTTCACAATCTCTTATTTTAGCTATGTTTACTGCAGTTTTAGTGATCTGGTTACCAATTAAAGGTTAGATACAGGTATTCGGACTTTGTAACTTAAAGGAGTTATCTGGTTGAGGCATACAATCATCCTAAGTTCCCATTACATTCAGTGGTGAGAAAAAAGGCATCTGCAGATGCTGTGTCAGATCTAAAATAAGCTGAATTGTCTTTTAGAGGTGCTTATTTCTTCCTTCCATTGACAGGAGAAAGAACACAGCTGAACAAGAACCTAAATTTAGTGCTCACAGGAAGCAAATGGGATATTAGGAAGGATAAATCTGGCTATAACAGTTGGATCGTAAGGTCAAGTGCTAAAACTCATCACCCCGCTGGAAAAAGTGAAATGGAATTACACCACTTCAGTACACTGTTCCCTCTTCCTCTCACCTTCCTCTGCTCGAGTCTGTGGCCGATCCCTTTTTCTACATTACTTGGTTCCTGTCTTAGCTATTTGCATCCTTAAAACCTATCTCTGAAAATAATTAAATTTTAGTTGTGGCAGTCCAGCATCTCTCATTTGATCTTAAATACCAAAGCAGGAGTGCAACAGAGGATTAGCTAGGCTCTGTGGTATTCAGGGGGAAAAAAAAAAAAAAAAAGCACCTTAGTTATAGTAGTGAAACTGGGCTTATTAATACAAAAAAATCTAAATTTAGGTTCTGAATCAGACAATGAAGCAATCAAAGACCAAACTCAACTGAATTCCAAGTAATAATGGTGTAGTCATATTGCCTTGGGTTCTGTATGGACAGAAGGAAAAGTAATCTCAGAATGACATATTGTTCAGTCAATATCTCTGTTTCAAAAGTAGACACAATACAGGGAATAGAAATATAAGTTCATTAGCAAATGGAGGACTATAATAACTAGATTGTGATTCTTGATCAAAACTGAGGTCTTTTTATTATCACTGCTGTTGTTTTTTTGATTCACAATGGGAATGAGACTTTGTTTTCTCTGCAACAAGTTCAAAAAAAATGATAAAGAGCTAATAAAATAAGAGGTAACATATGGAGAGTGGCACTGGCTGCATAAAGATTATGGATTTTATTATTTGTTGAAATGGAAATGTCGATGTAATCCCATGGGCTGATGCCATGGAAAGTCCATTGGATTTTCCATGTTGGTGATGCATTTATAAAAATGTTTTGGATTATAAATGTGCAATACAGTATTAACCCGTTAGGTTATCTGTCTGATATCTACTAGCTTTCAATGTTATGCCAACATTAAAGCACAGCATTTGTATAGACACCTGGGTTATTGAGCGATAAAAGCAGTCTCAATCAGTAATTCCTTTAAATATTATTTAATGTTTTCTAAAAATGGAGAGACTTCTCTGAGAGCAGGAGACAGCCCCTCACCCACTAAGACTGAAAATGCACTCCTCCAGTTCTCAGTTCCCATTATTGAGGAGTTGCAGGTACAGTGCAACTTCCAATAAAACACTTTTTTTTTTTTTTTTTTTTTTTTTTTTTGAGGGAGGATGCCTTTCAGGTTACGGCTATTTACATATTTATTGATCAAATCATATTGCACACAAGGTTTACAAAAGAACCTGCATACAGATGCTGGTGAGTACAGATGGCAGCATACGTTCACAGGTTGTGTTTAGGGGGAAGAAATGTTGCAGATGTTGAAGAAGCATGGTGTTCTCACATAACAGTCAATATTGCAGAATAAATCCCTTGAGTTTCCCATTCTGGAGTGGTACTCATCTTTCATAACTTTTATAATCTTATTCAAATTTTTCCTTGATAGTCAATAGAAAAAGGTAGAAATCACCATCCAGACATTCAACACATAAGGTTGGATCCCTGTTTTAAACTGACAAAAGTCTTCCCATAGACACTCCTTTCTCCTGTCAGTGACCATAAAGAGATCACGAGTTATATCAGTCTTGGCAACTGATATTTAGATAGGTAATTCTAAACATTAAGGATGAACTCCAAATAAATTTATGCATTTAGTGTAAAACATATTAAAAAACCAAACAAACTGCAATGGGTTAGCCCTTGGCTGGGGGCCAACTCACACACACCTGGTCACCCAATGCCTCTCACCTGAGGATAGGGGAGAGAATTAAAGGGGTAAAGGGAAAAAAGGACTCGAGGGTTGAGATAAGAACAACTTAATAACTAAACTACAATATACTGAAAATAATACTATATACAAACATACAAATGAGTGATACATGGTGATATTGCCCCCCTACCCGATGACCAAGACTCAGCCTCTTCCCGGCTAACAATCCTGGAGCAGGGAGAGTCCCGAAACCGCACTCATGGAAAGGAGAGAACAGTCCGAGCTTCCCAGACCAAGAGTTGACCGGGGTGGGGGAAGGCCTTGGGAGAGCGACCACCTGGAGCGAGATGATCCGGAGCAAAAGAGATCCAGAACCAAAAGGGCCGATCTTCCGGAGGGTCCTCACCTATATACTGGGCATGACGTGTATGTTATGGAATAGATTATTGGCCACTTTGGGTCTCAATCCTAAAGCTAAGATCAAATCCTGGGCTAGTAACTGGGGCTGTGCTCCCTCCCAGCTTCTCCCGTCTGCAGACAGCCAAAAGAAGCTGAAAGATCTTGGTAGCTGCATAAACATCACTTTTTATCAGCTTTCTTCTGAGCTCAAATGCAAAACACAGCCTCTTGCTAGCTATTATGAAGAAATTTAACTCTGTCTCAGCTTAACCCTGGACAAGAACAAACTGAAAGAAGGATAAATTGTTTGATAAAACCTCATTAAAATATTCCATGTCACTAATGGAATGGTTGACTTTGGCAAGTTATAGACTAGGAACAAGTCATATTATTCATTCCAGACTAAAATGTGTTTGATGTATTATTTGATAATCATATTACAAGAACAGATTAGAACTGGAGATAGAGGAAGAGGAAAAGGGAAGGGGAGGGGAGGGGAAGGGGAAGGGGAATTCAAGTAAAAGAAAGTGCACGCTGAAGAAAGCTAGAAGGTTGGAGTCAAATACCTGGGGTGACCACAGTCTTTGATAAGAGGTTTGCAAAGGAAAGGGTGCTTTTCAAGGTACTGTAACCCAAAGAAGAAACAGAAAGGGTGACATGTAAATATTTATGAAGATTAAAGGGAACCAGAGACAAATTACTGAATCATAAATAACTGCACTAAGGTTTCTGCCTTTGCCACCAAAGAAAATAGTGGATGATCTCTCTCCCTTCTTCCCCATCTGGACAGTTTTAATGCAAAAAGACGAAAGGTTGAAGAATTCTTACAATCCTGTTTCATAAGGGGTATGCCAGTTTTCCTTGGGACCTGTCAGAGACAGACAGCTTTTACGATGCCAGGGCTTTTTTAGTCCACAAAATTCCTGGTATGGAGATATTCACTCTACCCACACCCTCAGGGGCATTAATAGTGTTTGCCTTTTTCAAATTATTATCTAGCCACCTCGACAGAGTCAAAATGTCTTCCAAGACTGCCAGACTTTGGTGCTTAGCTTACAATTATATTTTATGCAATAAAACAGTAACTTTTAAAAATAAATGCCTAAAGTAGACTGTTCAGAGGAAAATGGAAAGGGGTTTCAAAGACATCCAGACAGAAGTATATTCCACCTGTGTTTAGGCGTCTCAGTTAGTGTTTGACAATCTACATTCATTAACAAGTTATACACCAGAATTATGTAAATGAGAGCAGTTTTGATTTTTTTAACTGGTTCATCTGAGAGATAAGGATTACTTTTCAACACTTTTGTGGACTTTACAGTTAACTATGCTGTCTAAAAAAGTATTACTGGCATTATTTAGGTAATTAAATTTCTGCTGTAACTATTGATATAATTGGTTATGTCTGAAAATGACAGTTAGATAGATACCTCTAGAAATACAGAAGTAGTTAGAGAGAGGCAAGGTGATCTTTCTAATCCCACAAAGTACTGTGGTGTTAACATCAGAATACACACGAGCCTTGGGCTCTAATCATTTACCAGCATTCCCTGACTTAAATCATTTGCACCTTAAAATTGGTAGGTTTTGTTTCATCCATTACCATTGCAAAAGGTTTCACTCTAATTATATTTGAAACTTCTTTTTGTTTTCCATTCCAAGCCTGTTTCTGACTGTGTGACAGACTAGAACACTGGATAGAAAATTCAGTATTTGCAATTCAAATTTCCAAGTGGAAGTTTTAATGATGAATACTTGTGGATATCATTTAAAAGGCCTGTAGAGTTAAACAACGTAGATTTTCCCCCTATGTGGTGAACCAACTTTACAGATACTATTTAGTTAAGATCTAGGGGTGATATTAACATGGTGCTTATGCATAAAACTCACAACAGGCAAGTATTTTGTAAATTCAGCATTTAGTTATCTCTTACCCATTAACAAGAAGGAAAGCAAACATCTTCCCCTTATATTCATGCCCTGAGCTAAGCAAGGGGAATGGAAAAGTTTTTTAGAACTACAAATAGAACCTTTAAATTGCAGAAACTTGCTAATTTCATTTATCAAAAGCATTGCAGAACTTCTGCTTTCTCTCCCAGTTGTTATTCAAATCAGTTCCAAACTAAAACAAAACAAACAAACAAACAAAAAAAAACCCAAAAAACCAAAGCAAAACAAAGATAGACAGAGGGACAGAAAAAAAACAATAGGGAAAGAGAAGAAATAATCCTGAGAGGAATTTAGTGTGTTTTTCTTTCCAGAGATCAGGCAGAAATACCGCATATTTAAATACGCAAACTGAAGCAAAAATTAGGTTGCTAAAAAAGAGGAAAAGAAAGGGGGGGGAGAAGTGGAGAAAGTATAGAAAGAGTTATGAACTAAGTTCAAAAAAGATGCATGGAAAATACATGAATTCACCCATATGATTTTGAAAGTACAATATGTATTTCAGTGTGCAAATTATGAATGTACCTTTTCAAATATTAAAGATTTATCTTTCTTCTAAGACTTTACGGGTTTTAAAGCCCTAAATATAAATTAAGAATAATATTCTTTCTCATACAAGAATCCAGAACAAGGGTTTTGCACCTCCTGAATCCCACTAAAGCCCTCAAAATAGGATTTAAGAGAGACTTAGGTGGCTCATAGGCAATATGTAGCTGAGAGAATTTCACCCAAAGGGATAAAGCATATTAGCATTACTTCTGCAACTGGTTTCACTGAAATCTCTTGGGCTAATTGCCTAAGATGAGAGTTCTTGCTCCAGATAGTCTTTTAAGTCTGGCAAGACAGATCATTTAGAAATACTAAATACTACAACAAGGCAAGGGGTTGGATATGCCATTATGGATTTGCACAGTCAGATTTACAAGCAAAGCTAGATACAAGAACAATTTCTACAAAATTTGGGACTAATGAGTTAACCAGTATTCCAAACACCTCTGAGAAGCAAGCAAATATTCCTTCCCCCATTTATAGACAGGAATCCTGAAACAGAGAAGTCATAAATTGTAGAACATGAAATACTGTGTGTGTCTAAACAATAGACTGAGAGTGAGTGAGGTGCCACCCCACAGATAAATACTTTTGAATTAAAGGAAAAAACAACAACGGTGCTCACAATATGTTTTCACTTAGCATGATAAACCAGTTGAAAATATTAATGCAAAAAAAATTATAAGAAGTTCAAAGCATCGACTGGACAATCCCCAAGTTAATAGACTCACCTGGTACTTGAAAGAAAAATAAACAAATTGTATTATTGACTCCCAGATTTTAGTAGAACAATTTTCCAGCTTTCCATGTCCCAAGTTGCAGCCCTGGAGATGAAACTTTTGTTAATGCTGCAGAAGGAAAAAAAAATGCAGCACTGATTTCTTCATCAAAAAACCAGGATCATTCCATGAATGTTTAAAGGAATTATAACATTTCCCTGAGCCTTTTTGTCAGGTTATACAACATTAGACAAGGAACAGAACACTTCTCACATGACCCAAAACATTAATGTACATTAAAACTCTATATTTAATTGCAAGAAGCCATGTTGTTCTGCACAGCCTCTGGAGAGCTCACTGAAAATTGAGAAACACAGGAAAACTTGTAGGTCTGGAAGAGTATGTGAATTTTCAATGGTGCACTTAGTGGTGCAAGGTCTTCAAGTTAGAAAGGTTTTATATTTCCCCATTCCACATCTGTTCAAAGATTAATATCTGTGTAAGAAAAGTGAGATTATAATTCTTGCTCAGAACAGGTGACATCTGAAACTTTTATTGTACCACTGACTTACGGCGAAGCTAAACCCAGATCAGAACTTGCAGTTTTTCCAATTTCACATGAAGCTACACCTTTCACACCCTCATTTCGTTATCTTCATCTGTGGTGATTGTCAGAGCTTCATCAATCTAATTCATGTGTGATGAGTTTACCTTTGGCTGGAAGACAACTCACACAATCTGTTTGCTCACCCTCTCCCTCCCCACCCCCCCCCTCCAGAGATAGGGGACAGAATTAAAGGGGTAAAGGGGAAAAAAAAAGACTTGTGGGTTGAGATAAGAACAATTTAATAACAAAACTACAATAATATTGAGAATAATAGCATATACAAATACAGAAATGAGTGACACACAGTGACACTGCTCACCACCTGATGACCAAGGCTCAGCCTGTTCCCAGCTATCCATTGCAGAGCAGGGAGAGTCCTGAAACCGCACTCCGGGAATGGAGATAACAGCCTGAGTGTCCATGACTGGGATCTGATTAAGGGAGGGGGAAGGCCTTGGGAGAGCGACCACCTGGAGCGACATGACCCGCAGCAAAGAGATCCGGAACCAAAAGGGATGATCTTCTCACCTATATACTGGGCATGATGTGTATGTTATGGGATAGATTATTGGCCACTCTGGGTCTCAATCCTGAACCTAAAATCAAATCCCGGGCTAGTAACTGGGGCTGTGCTCCCTCCCAGCTTCTCCTGCCTGTAGACAGCAGAGAAGCTGAAAGACCTTGAATATCGTGGCAACAACTACAAACCTCACTGTTATCAGCTTTTTTTCTGAGCACAAAGGCAAAACACAGCCTCTTGCTAGCTCTTATGAAGAAAGTTAACTCTGTCTCAGTTTAACCCAGGACACCATGTTATCATTAGATTACATTCCAGGTAAGACTGACATTCTTTGCCGTATTTGTCATTTCTTCCCTTGTAATCTTCCCTTACCAGAGATTTTGGTGAACCTTCAAGCACATCTGTGTAACAATGCACCCATGGAACTGCAGTGTATGATGCACTGCAAAAGCCTGTAGGGATCTTCACATACAATATATCAAATTAATAAACTAGTGCCCTAAGCCCAACAGTTTTCTCTGTAAATCATCTATTCTCTGAGTTCTTTTATCACAACTCTCACATTTGCTTCCCGAAACAATCCCCAGATATTAAGACTTCTGTTTCATCCTACTTGCTTAGCTCCATATGTATTATTTTCTGAATGCTGTAGGCAACATCTTAGCATTTTACAGTTCAGTAGAGTTCAACTAATGGAAGGTGTAGTTTTATCAGATGGATGTTTTAAAGTCCTAGACGGAATAGATTTCAGAATGGCATCAAGACTGGAGTAGTCTGGAGCAGACATTAGTTCATAAGTAAAGAAGATTTGGGTTTGTTAATTTTTTTGCAAGAAAAAAAGTTTTTTTTTCAGCAGGGATGAGAAATTGAAGATCGGTTGCTCTTTTGGACATAGAGTAATTGCACCAGCAGATTGTCAATATCCATGCTCAGCATACATAGCTCTTCTGTACAGAACTCTGTATAACAGAAAATAACATGGCTCCTGGCAAGGAAAGGTGTTCAACCGCTCTGGAGAAAAAAATGAAGACCTTTTTTAGGGAAATGTAAATAGAGAAGAAATTGTGTTCAGTTAAACCTGTCTGTCTGTTTGCTGTGAAGAGTACAACTAGTTTCCTTGAAATTAGGTGTGTATTCCTGAAATACTGTGAAAGGGGAAGTGGGGTAACCGGTTTGATGTGCTAGTTCAAGGCAATTTGAGCATGCGAAGCCAAAACATAGTCATTTTCTGGAATCAGTATTTTTATGAGTTTGCAGCAATTTGTCTCTGAAATCCTAAATTTTCTACATTGGTATTTAACTATTAGCATGTAAATAGTCTCAGAAGAATTAGTGAAGCTTGTTGTGAATTTATAGTTAGGGAGCACGTATAGGTACATCAGTGAATTGAGGCCAAATCCAATGTCTAGTGAACCCAAGTAAACAACAAAATCAAGAATAAGATCAAGCCCTAATCTAAGACGCAAGCACAATTAAGACCAGTCTGTGTTATGTCCAGAGCTATTGTGCTTCACTGCACCTAAGAAAAACAAATTACATACAAAGAAATGGGAACAGAAGGAAATTCAGAAAACTTATTTTTTTCAAGTTTATTATTAGGTTAGGGAAGGGTATGAAGTCCAACTTTATATGTCTCGGCTTCTCTGAATCTTTCAAACATTAGTAAACATTTTCCAGCTCCTATAATACTTTTTACAACTTCACCTTCCCAAGTAGATAACATTGCCATGAATCCTTAGTGTACGGTACATTATGCACACAGTGGTAATTGTAATTAATTCCAAAGGCCTCTTTAAAGAATAGAATAATTTGTCCTGCATTCTCAGAGCAATATGCTCTAGTTTCCACTCTAAAAAATATTTTGTGTTTGTTTTTCCTTTTTCAAACTGCTTTGGAAACAGTCAAGTGGAGCTATTTTCTATACATCATAAAAAGTGTTTTGCTTCATCATTCTTGTCTCTATTATAGAATGAACCAGAAGCAGACCCACAGTGGTGAAATAAAAACTATCTAAGGGATCCTTCTAATAAAGTATCTTGTTTCCACTCAAATATTGCTGTTAAGTCAGGACGTAAACATAAGCACATAAATAATAGACATTGTCTAGATGTAATTGTCTGACACTAAGTATTCTGATTTTAAAATTTTGACCTGTAATTTTCCTTTTCTTCAAATGCTGGAACCAGTGCTCTTTCCTAGTTTGAACTTCAAGTCACCTACAAAAAAAAAAAAAAAAAAAAAGACTCAACCAACTCTTCCATAAATTGATTTTATAAACTGAAATACTTACCAAATGTGGAAATAGAAGGTTTTCTCATATAATGGTCCATGAATATTTAACAGAGGCCCTTAGCTGTTATGCATTTATGGATATTTGCATATACTACTTCTCCAGCTATGTTGCTGGGGTATTGAAGAGAGAAAAGACCTAATTAAAAGTAATCTAAGTTGGTTAAGAAATGCAAGAGAAAATCTAAATAAATCCCAGGATTGCCTGTACTAGCTAGTGAATAAAAATAGTTATTTTTAATAGGCACATAAGAGATTAATAGAAATGTCTCAAGTGGCTTTTGGTTTTGCGGGTCATGGAAGCTAGTGATGATGTAGTCTAACAGCTTCTCTCCTGAGCTAATGCGTATGTGAGCTCAGTATACGCATATAACTGTGCATATCTGCATTAATGCGTATCATCCCAATCAAAATCCTCCACTTTAAGAAAAAAATGTAGAAGAAAGTAAGTGGTTAGACACTGGAACAGGTTGCCCAGGAAAGCTGTGGATGCCCCATCCCTGGAGGTGTTCAAGGCCAGGCTGGATGAGGTTTTGAGCAACCTGGGCTAGTGGGAGGTGTCCCTGCCTGTGGCAGGGGATTTGGAACTTGATGATCTTTAAGGTCCTTTCCAACCTTAACCATTTTATGAGTCTATAATTCTCTGATTCCTTTTCATACAGTCAACAGACACAGCAGAGCACTAGTTCACAGAATGAATACAGCAACATGGTAGATAGATGTCAAGTAATAAGTTCTTCCAGAGGGTGCATCACAGCTAGTCCGTGATGGACAGACACATTTTACACAACCTTGCCCGTAACAAAGTTAGACACCTGATCTAAACCAGTTATCCAAGTCAGAGGTAAGCTCTCCTACGGAGAACTAGAACTTAAGAAAGTCACTTGTGCTAGACACTGAACTTTCTGGTGCCTGAAACTCAATGAGTTGAATACCATGCAAAATGACTAAAAAAGGGTGTTGATTCAATGAGTACTGTGAGTAGAAGTATTAGAATTGATGTAAGCGTTCCAGGAGAAAAAAAAGCATACCAAAACTTATTAGTTGCATAATTTATTAGTTGTTAATTACTTGCTTCTCTTTATTAACATATTACACCTCAGAGAATAACTCTGAGGTAGGTAAATTGAACTAGGCTTCCTTTGCTGATGTGTAATTTGCAACACAAAGAATGTAAATAATGAGCGGATATGGGAATGGAAGTTAGTGCCCTGACAATGATAATTTTATCCAAGTATTGCCTTTGGGGCTTAAATATGTGCAACAGAAATCACAGCATGAAAGCACAAGCTGGAGGGAATATATCAGAAACAAGAAGGCACAAATGAGCTCCCGGACTAAACAGAGCAAGATACGGTCATAACGAAATAGGAAGGCTTCCCTATGTCTTTGAAGAAGGAAAGGGAAACGATCTGACAAACCTTTTTTAGCAATTTCCCACAGGTATCAACAGGAACATGAGAGAAGGATGCACACTAGTAGCCTGGCACTGTGACAGAGACATATTTGCTCTTATGTTACGTCTAAATTAGAAGGCAACTTTTTCTGGTAGATAGAGAGAGAAACAATCTCTCCCAAAGAATGATTCTGAGTGCTAAGCAAGTAGAGTCTGGTTTCATCTCACCTCTTTTCAGGTGTTTCACTGTGGTATCTGGATTGAAGGGGACCATAGCCACTGTCCTTAATATAAAGAGAATGGGAGCTTTAGAGGCTACTGTGAAGCCCAGAAGTAACTAAACACTCTGTGTGATCATTTACTCAATCTGGAGAGCAGTTGAAAAGGTGGTTACAGGGTTAAGACAGAGCCCATGAGACTTCATCTACCAGATATCTGGGCACTGGTTCTCCTTTCATGTCGAGAGATAAAACCAAGAAATAACTTGATTATTGTCTCTAGAGATGCACCAATGTAAACATTACTATGAGAGAAAACACAGGTCCTGGGTATCTCCATTAGAAAAAAAACAGTTTTATAGAAGTATATATGAAACAGTCAACATGGGCTCACAACGGGAAAGTCCTGTTTAACTAATTTCTCTATGACAAGGTCACCCAGCTACTGGGTGAAGGGAAAGTGGTGAATGAGGTTTTTCTGGATTTTAGGAAGGCTTATGATACCGTCCCTCACAGCATCCTTCTGGACAAGTTGTCCAACTGTGGGATGAGTGGGTTCATGGTAGGCTGGGTGAAGAACTGACTGAAGGGCAGAAGGCTCACCAGCTGTATTCCTCAGGGTTCATGCTAGGGTTAGTTCTGTTCAATATATTTATCAGCAATTTGGATGCAGGAGTCGAATGCACCATTAGCAAGTTTGCTGATGATACCAGACTGGGAGGTGCTGTTGGCTCTCTTGATGGACAAGATGCCTTTCAGAGGGATCTAGATAGGTTAGAACATCGGTCTATGCTCCAAATTTATTTCACAGAATCATAGAATGGCCTGGGTTTAAAGACCATCTAGTTTCAACCCCCCTCCTGTGGGCAGGGTTGCCAACCACTAGAGCAGGCTGCCCAGGGCCCCATCCAGCCTGGGCTCCCCGGGGCCCCATCCAGCCTGGCCTTGAATGCCTTCAGGGATGGGGCATCCACAATTTCTTTGGGCAACCTGTTCCAGTGCCTCACCACCCTCTGCATGAAAAATGGAGTAACACCTGGCACAAGTATAAATTGGTAGGGGAGGGGCTGGAGAGCAGCTCTGCAAAAAGGATCTGGAGGTGCTGGTTGTCAGGAGGTTCAACAGGACTCAGCAGTGTACCCTGGCAGCCAAGAGAGCAAACCACATCCTGGGGTGCACGAAACACAGTGTAACCAGTCAGTCAAAAGAAGCAATTATCCCACTGTATTCAGTATTGGTGCAGCCTCAACTTGAATACTGTGTGCAGGTCTGGGCTGCACCATTTGAGAAGGATGTGACGGTCCTTGAATGCATTCAGAGGAGGGCAACAAATCCGGTGACAGGGCTGGAAGGAATGTCCTATGAGAAGTGGCTAAGGGTTTTGGGCTTGTCTAGTTTGGAAAAAAGGAGGCTGAGGAGTGACCTCACAGCTCTGCTTAGTTTCCTGAGGAGAGACGTTGAGAGGAAGGTGCTGATCTATTCTCCCTGGTATCCAGTGATAGGACACATGGGAATGGTACAAAGTTGCACCAGGGGAGGTTTATACTGGACATCAGAAAGCATTTCTTTACCAAGAGAGTGGCCAAACACTGTAACAGGCTTCCTAGAGAGGTGGTCGATGCCCCAAGCCTGTCAGTGTTTAAGAGACATTTGGACAATGCACTTAGAAACATGCTTTAACTTTTGGTCAGCCCTGAAGTGGTCAGGCAGTTGGACCAGATGGTTATTGGAGGTCCCTTCCAACCGAAATACTTATTCTATTCTATTCTATGCTATGCTATGCTATGCTATGCTATGCTATGCTATGCTATTCTATTAATTTACTTAATAGTTATTCCTGTTAATATCGGTGCTTCTGCAGAACATCAGTCATATTGTGCCCAGTGTCATCCTCACAGTGGCCTCAATATGAAGGAGAGCATTCATGGCTTAAGATGATGGTAGGAATAATGAAGAGTTTGACACAGATTTGTTATTTGACAGAAATATAGTAGATTGACAGGTTATAATAATTCAAGATTGAACAAATCCAGACATATTCAATCTGTGAAAAGTTTTGTATTGACTTCAGTGAGCATTGCATTGAATGCTGTGATCTCAAATATTTGTCTGTCCTATGCATCAAGACACAAAGGTTAGAAGCTTTATCCTACAGTTCTTGAGTTTTATCCTAGGGGAGCAGTCAATGAGAAAGGAGTAACTTAGGTCATGTAGACGCAAAGTCGAAATTGTTGAAGTGGTGAAAGATACTAATATGGGATTAAGATACTTTCCAAGTTATCAGGACTGTATATAGTGTTTGGCATTGACAGAAAGAGTCCACTGAGTCCGCTGATCTGCTCCAGCACAGTATGATTTAGTTTTATAGAAACTCTTGTGTACAACATAGCTACAGAAGTTAAATAATGAATAACAGATGGGAGAGAAAGGGGAACACAGAAAGTAATATACAAGAAAAATATAACTCAATTTTATTTCAAATCTGAGAAGCAACATATTTGACGAGAGAAAAATATAGAAAAGTTGATTTGAAAATCTAAGACCTGTCCATCTACCTGCAAATGAAACATTTAGACATTTATCAAGCAAATTTTGTTATTTAACTAGAGGAATAGTTCAATGATATTCAGAATATGTATCAGTGTTTCTTTGGATTGGGACCAGAGTCTCCAAAATTGTTTTCTTAAGGAACAGATGAGCTCAGCACAAAAAGCTTCAGAAAAACTAGTTGGGAGGCTGTGTAAGGAGAAATTGTAAGAAGAAGAAGGGATCAGGAAGGAAAGAAAAAGCTCGCAGAAACATTCAGGTCAGATTGAACCTCAAGATGTCAGAGCTTAGACCTGGAGCAGTTAAACACCTTTATTGGAAGATGGCAGATATCCAGGTGTAATTTATACAGCTCCTGAAATACGAGTCACATGATGCCCAAGAAGGAAGTCTACACTTAGGACGCAAGTAGATTGCTAAGAAGAGTCTTCAGCCCAATACCAGGCAGGTGTATAGGTATGATTGTAGTTCACCAGATAGATATAAAAGGATCACAAAGAGTTCACCAGCCTAGAAAAGGAAGACTCCTTCACTGCCTTTATAGTTCCAGACACAGGCTATAAAGTTACACATCCTCTAAAACACAGCATATAGCCTAATGTTAAAAAAATATCTATTTAAAACCTGAGGAAAGTACCTGTGAACCGGTCATTTTTTAAACATTCTGATTTTTTGCTTATTTCTTAACAAGTCTTTTGAAATACCTGATGTACCTCAAAAGACGTATGTCAAGCTCCTTGACAGTGTTAAAACTTTGGAGAGGAATTGCTTTGAAGGACTGAAGAAAAATCTAAATTTAAAATGCACATGTTTAGAAAGAACAAGAACCAAACTACAGACAAAGAACAAGGAAATCCACTATGAAAAATGCAGGTGCTGTTGTTCAGGATGAAGACATAATAAATAATGGACAACCAAGGAAATAAGAACTGGGGTCTGCCCCTGAAAAACACCTCATTCATAAACCACATGCAAAGTCATAAGCAAGATCCTTGGTAAAGTATCCCTAGTAAATTGATAAAGGTCTCTTGAAGTTGCTGGCAGTATTGTGATGACTTCAGAAAAGAACTCACAACAGTCAACTTCTTAAAAGTTGGTGTACTAACACCAACCTAATGGAAATTCTTGGGAGTTTTACTATGACTGTCAATGAGAACAAAGTCCCAACCAATGCTAATAACTTCTGAGAAGCCCAGCTAGAGATCTGGGCAAAGCAAGGAATTCCCTCAAGTCATCTCATGTAACTGTTCTGTATATTCTCTGATGAACTTGTATTCATTCTATCTGTCTGTCTGTCTATTTTCCAGTCTGAGAAATTAAAATAAAACTGCAGAAAACAAATAAATAAAACTTTTTTTTCCCCAAAAAGGTATTTCTTCTTTCTTTTCTTTTTTCTTTCTTTTCTTTCTTTCTTTCTTTCTTTCTTTCTTTCTTTTTTTCCTTAAGTTTCCTTTTGGAAGAAAAAGAAAGACCAGTCCTATAATCTTATGTAATACTCATGTCCATGATGAATTCTCACTATATTGTTTTCTGTAATTCATCTGTCCTTGGTCTGAGAACTGTGCTGTTTCCCTAAAGAAAAAAGTTGCACAGCCTCATAAATCTCACTGTTTGTCAGACTCTCAGAACAGACACTAATTCTGCTTTAGCCCATTTTAACAATAATCAAAATTTAGAAGTAAAAGGGATAAATTTGGACCAAGAGATATTTTTTTTCATATTCCAGTATGTTGACACAATGGGGAATCTGACATTTTGAGAGCTGAGAAAGTGCTGGGGGGAAGTATTAAAGAAATTGTCATTACTTATTTCGATCAATTAACCAACAAATCAAAAACATCAAAGTTTGATAAAAGCAGGGAAACATTAAAAAAGAAGATGTAGTCACCCACTCCTTTTTTTAACTAACTGTAGAAATAAATTTCTGACGCAGAGTAATTAATCATAGCAACATGACTGCAAGAGCCGTTCACTGTCACTAAGTCCAGTCTTCTGCCTTCAATGGCAAGATATTAATTCTTGACTCCTGTGGAATTGTTTTTCTTTGTTATTTCACATCTTTTGCTCTTTTCTGAATAGATACAATTCTTGTTTCACTATCTATGAGTCACAAGTTCCCCATGCACATGTTTAAAAGCATCTGTAGAAAAACTGGAAACTTTTCATCTGTGTATCAAGGTGAATAATACTTTTGGAAATATGAGGTTGGTAAAGTCCTCCTCTTGAAAAAAAAAAAAAAAATTCCAAATAGGAATACCTGAGAATATAATCTCATATGAAGCAGAGAAGAGAGTCTTTTAAGATGGGATTTATTTCAATTCACTTTTCCTACAAACACTGAAGTATATAAAGTTATTGGAATCCTCTATGTTGATGCAAAGGCTCTGTAGGAAATGGAGACATCAGGCGTTTCCAGATCACCGCACTAATATAGGCAGAAATCTGTAGTTGGATTTGCTAACACTTTGGCATCACCTGCACAAATCAGAACAGACAAGAAATTGGACTATTCCTTTTTTGTCCATGCAGATTGTTATACATGACTGCCTTGGTGTGCTGCCTAAATGGTTGATGTGTTCCTTCCTGCAAAAAGGTGCAAAGTGGGAAGATCTTTTTTCTGTGTCGTAGAGAGGGGCTTAAACTCAGTCTTCAGAATCAAAGGCAACTGAATCTGGTGTAATATAGATCTCTATTGAAATGTCATGACTTACGCGAGTCTATAGTTCATTGATTCGGTAAAATCTGCAAGATTCTCTGATAAAGTAAAGGCTATTGGATATGTTCTGTATTTGTGCTTCCCTCCTCCATTTATCTCTACTCTGGCTCTCTTGCCTTTGTGTATAAGTAGGACACAGACCTGTTGGAGTGAGCCCCTAGAAGGACCACAGAAATTATCAGAGAGCTGGAGCACCTCCCATACACGGACAGGGTGAGAGAGCTGAGGTTGTTCAGCCTGGAGAAGAGAAGGCTCCGGGGAGACCTTCCAGCACCTTCCAGTGCTGAAAGGAGGCTACAGGAGAGATGGGGAGGGACTCTTCATCAGGGATGGTAGAGATAGGACAAGGGGTAACAATTACAAGATGAAAGAGAGTAGATTTAGATTAGATAGGAGGAAGAAATATTTTACTGTGAGGGTGGTGAGGCACTGGCACAAGTTGCCTGGAGAAGCTGTGGATGCCCCATCCCTGGAGGTGTTCAAGGCCAGGCTGGATGAGGCTTTGAGCAACCTGGTCTAGTGGGAGGTGTCCCTGCTCGTGGCAGGGGGGGGTTGGACTAGATGATCTCCAAGGTCCCTTCCAACCCAAACCATTCTATGATTCTATGATTTATACACATGTTCATATGAATTAATTTACTTAAGTACTTAGGAATTTTGTGTATTCTTACAAAAAGTTATTTTTTTCTTCAGAAGAAACTGTAGATCATTGTTTTGTTGTTCTCGGCCTGAAAAAGGTTCAAGAACAGCTTTTACTCTGTCTGTGATGGTAGCATACATTCTGCTTCATGTGGCTGTTTATTCACTCAGAGGTAGCTTTGAAATATTGTCTAATTCATTGCTTTGTACCGCAGTGTTCTTTGCTGCTTTGCGGAATGAGCAACAGACTCAATCACACAATAAAAAGACTTAGAATTAAAATCAATTGGTTTTATGATTTTTTGTCTTTATGGAAAATAATGTTACAGAACATGCAATATTGTATCACTATCTCTTTAACAATTCTCATAAATTATGAACATATATTCCATTTATTCCTACCTAACTGGTGCCCCTATTACACATTTGCTTTCTTTATTAATGCAATATTCTTCCTCCTTCCTCACGGAAAAAAACTATTTATGCCATTGAAGAAGAAAGTTTTCTAGTTTATTAAACTTAAATTGTAGTTGGAACCAGACAAAAAAAAAAAAAAATCTCCCTAAAAAAAAAAAAAAAAAAAAAAAGAGAGAAAGAAAACTGTAGAAAGTGCAAGAGGGTCAAATAGTGAAGGGCAGGATATGTATATATATGTGTGTGTGTTTATATATGAAATCAAGTTTAAGGAGGAGAGAAATAGCCTGAAAGGAAAACAGCAGGATAAGTTAATGCACTTTCAGCTTTTGAATTGGAGAATCTGTAAGAGCAATTGTTTTCAAAGCCTAAGACATGCAGTATTATTACAGATTTCCGGATGTCAAACATGTAAGCTATGTATTCACCTACTTTTAAGGAGACCTGGGGATACTTTCTCTCAATAAGACAGCCTGTGATTTTGGATTCTACAGAGACTAGACTATGATACAAAGGCAAAGACTATTGTTA
>NW_010103355.1:0-2436 GCF_000699245.1 Pterocles gutturalis | reverse complement strand
GGGAAAGAGAGATGCTTGTTCCTATTCTTAAAGATAAGCGAGCATCAGTTAATAAAACTTCATTAGTCATGCCCATGCTGCCTTATCCTTGTGTAAGATGCAGCCCTTCCTAATGAATGATTTCTGCTGTATTTAAAGAATAGAGAACTGACCCTAAGCATACTGGGACATTGGATATATTTCTATTATTACAAGGGACTTTGCACAAATCCTCAAGATCACAAAGGGCTATGTGTTGCAAGGCACTCAACTCTTTTTGGTGAATGTTGCACTAAAAAAGAATAGCTTGAGAAAGACAAATTAAAACATATTATAAAGTATTTAACCCTATGTAGAATCATAGAATCATTAAGGTTGGAAAAGACCTCAAGGATCCCCGAGTCCAACCATCAAGCCACACCACCTAACTCACTAAACCATGTCCCTAAGCACCACATCTACATGTTTCTTGAACACCTCCAGGGACGGTGACTCCACCACTTCCCTGGGCAGCCTGTTCCAATGTCTGATCACTCTTGCAGTGAATAATTTTTTTCTAATACCCAGCCTAAACCTCCCCTGGCACAACTGGAGGCCATTTCCTCTTGTCCTATCACTTGTTACTTTAGAGAGGAGGCCAGTGCCCACCTTACTACAACCTCCTTTCAGGCAGTTGTAGAGAGTGATAACGTCTCCTCTCAGCCTCCTCTATGTATTTTCAACTGTTCTGGTCAGAACTGCTAGAGTAGATATCCACTGCAAGTATTGCTGGTTTTTAAATACCTTTCTTCATCCCAGGCACTACATGGTTGGTCCAGAGTCCCAAGGAATTATTGAGCAAGCCTGAAAACAAGATATGCTTACAGTCCTGTAACATAAGGCAAACAGTGAGGGTAGAAGTCAAGCCTAGAAATTATGATTACCCATGTAATTCAAAGATGTAACTGTAATACTGGCAGAAATCTCAAATCATTGTAATTCCAGCTATTGAAATGGGTTGACTGCCAACTAATCAAGGCAAAATTCACTTCAATCCAGAGTTCTTTAAACACTTCACGAAGGCAAAAATATTCAAAAAATTTATCCTGAAGACATTCATAAGTGGACTTTAACTAGTTCCAATGAAGAATGAATTTTGACACAGCTGCTTCCAGTACACCTGACCAAAGTGAAGTTTTGTCTCATTTTAAATAAACAAGTTGCATGTGGAGTTGTATCACACCTCCAAGTGAGATGTAAGTGAGCAAGTATGTGGAGGTGTAACACGTAGTTGCTGATTGTGATTGAGTCAGCATATGGGAAGCCTCCTTGAAAAAGAAAGACACTCAGTAAAACCCCCGACACTGCCGACAATGAGGAGAGGAAGACTTTTGTGGAGAATGCTTACCCTCAGGATGCACATAACTTCAGCAGACAGCATTTCTCCATTGAGGACCCGGTGAGTGTCATGTAGAAAAAATAAAAAGCCAATACATACCTTAACTAGCAGTCGTTAGATGTATGGAGGGTGCATGCAAAATGACCTGATGTCATATCGAATCTGCTGCACCTGCAGCCCAGCAGGTAAGCCTGTCTTCAATAAATCCCAGAGCTTAATTTGTGCATCATGGTTCACCTGGTTTGAACTCAGCAATTTTTCATGCTTGTAGGTAAATACTTAAAAGGATAGTGATGAATGTTGCACCAGAACAAGTATTTAATTTTACCTTTTACTGTTGCCAACAGAAATTGTCTAACATGGAAAAAAAGGTGAATGAGCTTGAAAAAGAAATGGGTTTAAAACAGGATGCTTAACAGAAGAACTTGCTGCTGAAATTATTTGGAATAGAACATATATTGGAATAACCATTTCTCTCTGAATCTTCTGAGCAAATGGAGTTTCTATTTTCACATCCAGATTTAAAAATTGTTAAAATTACTGTTCCTTTTGTCTTCTGTAGTTGACACAGATAGTGTTCAGCTGAGTTTAAGAACATAGAGAACATGCAGAAAGATAAAATAAAAATTTAGAGTGATGATTCTAGAGCATGGCTTCAACAAGGGCAGATCTTGCCTGACCAATCTGGTGGCCTTCTATGATGGAGTGACGGCTTCGGTGGATGGGGGAAGGTCGATGGATGTCATCTACCTGGACTTCTGCAAAGCCTTTGACATGGTCCCTCACCACATCCTTCTCTCTAAATTGGAGAGGTGTGGAATTGAAGGATGGACTGTATGATGGAATAGGAATTGGCTGGCTGGACGCAGACAAAGGGTTATGATTAATGGTTCTGTGTCAGGGTGGGGGCCAGTCACGAGCTGTGTCCCTCAGGGGTCCGTCTTGGGACCGGTGCTCTTTAACATCTTCATCGATGACATAGATGATGGCATCAAGTGCACCCTCAGGAAGTTCGCAGATGATACAAAGCTGAGTGGTGCCGTCGACACATTGAAAGGAAGGAAAGCCATCCAGAGGGA
>NW_010103354.1:0-22729 GCF_000699245.1 Pterocles gutturalis | reverse complement strand
TATATATATTCTTATATTTATGTATATAACCTACACACACCACTATACATAAAATAGATATTCTGGAGAGCTGAATTTGAAGTGTTTTTCTCCTCTTCCCAGTTGAATGCCCTAAAGAATAAATTGAATGCTCTTGGCCAACTCTGCCTTTGGTTCAAGGACTATTGATGACTCACTGCAAAAGACGGTTTAGCAATCATCCTCACCCAGGAACCCAAGACGTAGTTTTAAGTTCTTGCAAGTTAAATAAAGCCTGTAACCTAGGGCTCTCATTTCCTAAATGAGTTTTCCAAGTACTCATCTTCTGTAGAGTTTTTGGATTTCTCCAGAAGACCTATATAAACTTTATCTGGCTGTTCACTGAAACAAATTCACAAGAGCTTGCAGCCTGATTATACATATGCATTTGTCTTCCCAGAAAAGGTAATTTCGTGCCTTTTGAGCATTACTTAAGAAATAGTAGGCAGTTTTGGAAAGTAAGCAGAATGTCTTGACTTATCTAGGACCTGGACAGGACTTAGGCAGAATGGGTAAGTGTGCTTTTTTGCAGGTTTTTTGAAGTTGTGAAGAAATGGCAGCAAACATTAAGATCTAAAGAGAGGACACACTTTTATACTGTGAGTGTGACTAAGCACTGGCACAGGTTGCCCAGGGAGTCTTCAGCCTTGAAGACATTCAAAAGCCATCTGGACATAGTCCTGGGCAACTTGGTCTCGATGTCCCTGCTGGAGCAGGGGGTATGGATCTGGTGACATCCAGAGGTCCCTTCCAATCTCAGCCATTCTATGATTCTATAAATGCGTTTTGAAGAAATACTGGAGTTCTTTTAATTTCATTGCAGTTATTCTCATCTCTATCTATATACTAACAGAATGCAAAGCCCACTCAAAATTAAACTAATTTTAAATAAAGACAAATGCTTCAGTTACATCAGCAGTAAATAAATACAAAATCAGAGTATTCTTTGTATATGTCAATGTGGCTGTATTAATTTGATAACTTTGATACTGGGTAGATCATTTAATAATCCTTGATAAAAACAAAAATGTAATACTCTGACAAACTTTTATTCACCTTTAGAAATTCAGTCTACTTATACAAATTATGTATAAAGTATGAATCTACTGTAGCTGTTTTCTTTCCTAAAAATGCCTACCTGCTCCATAAACCACTGAATAAACTATGCGCTTTGCTTGCTCTCTATCCGCATGTTTCACTTGTTCACTTGGAATCCCCTTCCTAAACAAATGAAAATAAAATAATACCTTTTCAGTTAAAACAAATTTGTTATTTGCACAGAAAATGTATTTAAAGTCAATAACCATTCAATAACTAGACTTGTAAGATATGAACAGAAGCACTTAAGGGCTTTTGTCTTCATCCAGGAATGCACAAGATCTTTACATATTTTGGTGGTGATAATCCATCGTAAATTAAACTCTTTATTTTAATCTTCATCTTCTCCTTTTCTTTTTAACCAAATCCTTAGCTAGGAAAAGTCCTACTACTATGTTATTAGTTCTTTAGCTTGAAGAGGATTCAATATTGACCCATGAGAAAAATTAAATCTTTCCAGCAACAGCATTTCTTCAAAAAATGACATATATAGACACTCAGATTATAAATCTGACCTATAGCTTATTTAAACAGAGGTTTTATCAGGGCTTCACTAGTAGGAACATCCAACTTTTTATCAAGAACAATAATAGATAAAAGCATGCACTGAATTTCTCCGTATGTCTTACGAAGCTCCACAATAGAGATGCTTCATAAAACAGCACTGGCTGATTCTTAACTAGAAAGTGTACCTAGTTTACTCCAAGCAAAATATCATCCTTCCCAGTTCCCTTTCACTCACCAACTGATGTAAACAGTCCTACAAAAGGGACAATAGGTTATAACAATCTGCAAATAAAAAGCTAGGACTCTGCAATCATCGAGTACATGTCTCCTCTGCTCTTCCTTATCCAAACGTAGCTTCAGAAGGAAACGTGACATTATTAACAATTGGGAACACAGAATAATATTGATAATTTGGTTTAAATGGAAGTGCATTGGGTAAATCTTGATGGCCTACTCTGAAAAAAGATTGTATTTGTAACATAGAGATGAACCGCTATCCAAGATACTTGATGACATGCACAATTTGTGAATAAGACTCCTCATGAGTCATGATGATTTGGTTGCATTTTTAAAATCAAAGCTTGCTAGGCTTTGTTCTGAAAGTTCTTTGCCATGAAGATGCTTTGTGGTGAAAGCTTTGGCTGACAAGATTTGAAAAAATGGTATATTTCTGTGTATCTTCTTGAAGAAGAGACTTTCATCATTAGTATGATGAAACCTACAAAACCAGCACAGCCCCAGAGTTTTGCTTGCTTGGCCTATACACTGATTTTAGCCAAGCCAATGCACAGTGCTGGTATAATTAGGCACTCTGAATGACAAACAGGTAGACCTTGAGTGCAATCAGATTTAAGCAAGTTCTTACGGCAGTACAGATTTTTTTAAGAGGAAAAATAAAATTGAATATGATTTCAAACCTTCATTGGACAAATAGTCATTGGTTTTATAGAAGCCCACATAGATCATTTGAATGTTGCTGATTGCTCAAAGATAAAATGGACTTTTCACTGCTCATTTTAGGCTAAGAAATATGAAGAACTGGATAATCTAATACATAGTGTTTTCCATCTGTAACAAAGACTATTCCCACTTAAGTCAATCATTCTAGTAGTTGGAGACTCTCATAATTTTCCTTCTTAGTTATACCAGGTCAGGAGCTCATGGCTCCTTTGAATAAAGCTGTTTGAGATTCCCAAATGTACCTGAATAAGAGGACAAAGTGGCAATTGGAGCTAACAAGTGCAGTATTAGGAAACTAGACATCATTAAGGATTTCCTGAAGAAACCTCTGGAGGAAATTCCACAGGAATTTCCTGAAGAACCTGGCAGAAAGCTATATATACACACTTGAGAAAGCATCTATCCAGAACCAGGAAGGAAAACAAAATCTGATAAGAAAGGAGATCTTACGTGAGGATCTTTCTGAGATGAAGAACCAAGACTGAAGAATGCTAACACTAGGGAAACAATACAAGGTGTAATACTGCTTTCTAAATACTGCATAATTTGAACTAGAGACCTGGAGAAGACAAGAGATAAGAGTACAGCAATATAGTTCACTTGCAGATTTACTTAAGTCTGAGGCTACAGACAACTGAGAGCCAAAGGGTCAACAGGGTGTGAGAATGTTAGCTGCTCACTCATCTGAAAAAGAAGGGCTGTAATAGAAGAACACAGTGGGTAAGAAGTCATGGAGATCTGTACGTACATACGTACTTATCAGATCATGGTACTGAGGAAGACACATGATGAGAGTCTTGCTGGGAGGGACTGGTGGCTCTAGAGAAGTTTTAATAGTGAAAGAAGACAGTAGAACTTGATTATGTGCACAGCAAGACCCACTGCTAGGATTTTATGGATGATTTTGCATTATTCAAGCTTCAACTTGAAAGGGCTGACTGGGAAAAACAGAAACAGACATTGCTGTAACCATGATAGACAGCATCAGGAGGAGGATCCTGGGTTCCCATTGCAAGCAATCACAATAAAACCTTGCCTAACAGTTATTGGTGCAGATGTACATGCATCATGTGATCATGGCAACCACAACAGTCACTTAGCATTTCCTGATCTTTGGTTAGTCACGAAATACATGAGAAGCAATTAAAATTCCAGAGCTTTATGTCAAATATTTCTTTTAATGTAACACTAAAAACCAAATGGTCAGTCAACACCTCCTAGTGTGTCAGTGGGAAATGTGAGCACCTGCCAGAGGCATTACATCCAGCACTCTGCATATTTGTAAATTTACATACCACATTCAAGGATCTGGAATAATGAAGTATGAAATTGCCACATAAATCACAAGTGCTTGAGCAAACAGAAGTCATTAATCAAAGCTATTCCTTTTTTTTCTAATAATTAAAATTTTTTTTCTGTTCCTATTGACGATGATTGGTTTCTACCTAGGGTGCTTGATTCTTTCTGTAATACAGAGTGGCATGCCTGCAGTTTGAGGTGAAGACTATTTATTCCTTTGAATTACAAAATGATGGTGGGGAATCAATTTCTCAGAAACACAGCATCCATGTTAGAAATCCCCAGTGAGCTTTCTTCTTCAGCCTGTTTCCTCCACAAACAAATCTATTATTTGGATTAATTTGTTTTAATGGGTACTGTGAGAACCTAAAGTTAAAACTTTATTTTCACTTTGGATTCATCATGGAATACCATGATATTGCAAAAGAGACCTGTTATCTTCTTACTTATGTGAGAAATTTCTACACTACAATTACTAAGCAAGCTATCTAATGCAGGAAAATACTCAGCACTTAATTGCAGTATGATGTAAAATAGATCTATAGTGGGGATGCATTGTTTTCAAATAAACTTGAATCTGAAAAAGGAAGCCGAACGGACATAAAGCAGTAGCTGCTGTGTCCCAGACACGGACATAGAGCTCACCCAGTACTGTATGTATATCTGGAAGAACAGGAAGAACACTAATGCAATCTAACAGAAATTGATACAGAAAAAAAGCTCAAGAGAAGAAAGAATTTGCTGCAGCTTTTGTTGTGGAAATAGCACAATTTCTGAAGTCCTGCAGGAAATATATATGCAGTTATTAGTTCTAGCATGAAACATATTTTTCCATTTTATGACATCCTTCTCATTACTCTCTCTTTCTCAAGTATGCTGTTTGTTCAAGTTCATAATCAATCATTATCTTCAAATTCCTCCTGACTTGTCATCTCCAAATATGCAGCATTCCACCTCCTACATCCCTGTCCCTGCCTGCATACTTATCTCAGTCTATTTCCCCATCTCGGATTTGTTTGTCCTTTATCTTTCTTCATACAGTACTGCTTCGCAAGTACTTTGTTTTATAGTACTTTATTGATACACATCTACTAGGCAGAATAAAAAAATGGACTTCAGTGCTGGAAGATATGTTCAGGTTAACAGATCTCATTATTCTTGGAAGGAGTTAGCAGAGCTAAACAATCCGGAAAGGTCTCTGAGGACAGCAAAACAACTTACAGCCAAAAATTGTAGAAAATCTGACAAATAGAGTGGGAGTAGGGATACACAAATTCTTTAAAAAGGTGGTTCTCCTAAGAACTGGGCTGTATGCCTAAGACGGAATACCTGCCTAATTCTTAAAGTGAAAAGAATTGAGAAAAAATTTCTAGCAAAACAGTGAAGATGGGTAACATCAAATTATTAGTAAGAAACACACAGTGCATGTATGAAACTTAAAACAAGGCATATCTAATTTATTTTTTTTCAGAGATAATATCTTGAATATTTTCTATAATGTCTCCAAAACTCACTATGTTTTCATATATTAATCGGGTGTAATGGACATCTTGAAGAGTTTCTAATTAATAAGTCTTTAAAACACATGAATACCAAGTTTCTTTATACCCCTGAAAAAATAAGGCAATTATATCTGTAATTTTAAAAAAGCTTAACTATAAACTAGAATAAGAATTTAATACAGAGTAGAGATCTGGATGGATTTATTTTTAACCTTTATATAATATTAAAAAGAAAGAATTAACACAAATTTTAGTATACATAGAGGAGCACACACAGCATAAAGTATACAAACACAAAAAAATCAAAAAGGCCACAGGACTTAAAGTTTGAGCAATGCCAAAATAAAACTTTGAGAACAGGTAGAAATGGAAGGAAATCAGTCTTAAAAGAATGCGATAAGACATTTCAGCATTTCTGGGAAATGTTGTATGGTGACGGAAGTCGTCTGTTTATGTACAGGAAAAGGCAGAACAAACTTCTCAAACACAATATCTGGCAGACATGCATTGCCCTGTTCTGAATTACATTCCAGCCAAGTTAAGCTCAGTCATAACAGCCACAAAGCTCTTGGCTACTCTCCTGCATCTGCCAATTAATCCAAGTCCTAGCTGGGAGTCGTTGAGGTGGGAAATGAGATGGAGTACCATTAAATTCATTTTATACATGGTCATTAATGTCCAATAAATGAGTGAATATATGAGTGAACACACATTCGTTCATCTGACCGCTTTTACAGCTTTTTAAAATTTCATTAGTGAACTATATAAAATGCTCATTTTTAATCACCTGTTGCTATTTAACAGCAGATGAGGGTTGTATATTTTGTAAGTTTGTGCCTGGAACTTTGTGTTGGCATATGAAACCAGTACAGACAGTTTATGGAATTACTGACAGCTGCAAGCTTTAGAAAAGGTCAATTTTACCGTGGTATCGACATGGCTAGATTATGTAGGAGGTAAATTCTGAAAGCTTACTTTTTCAATTACATTGGCCTTATTATGCCTAGGGCAAGCAGAATATGTATCACAATGTATGTGAGCATCCTAAACATAAGGAAAAGATTGGCTACACATATCCCAGCAATGCGCAAGAATAAGCAATTTTTTTGAAAAGCTATTCCATGACTAATGGAAAATGCTGACAAGGCTCAGGCATAAGTTGTCACAGACATTTTTAAGGTAACATGTGGAAGTGATCTTAGAACAACTTTTGCCTGGCTAATTTCTGTTACAAAATACAGAAAAGGAAGAGGTTGGGAAACAGTTTCCCTGAAGTCACTAACATATCAAAAGAGATCACTACTTTTGCCTCACATGTCAGTCAAGAGCCAGGCATAAGGTACATGCAATTAGCCCATCTAGATCCACGTATATTTGCCTTCTATAACTATGAGGCACTTACACAAATATGTTCTACACTAAAAGTAGCTAGATTGTCTTCCTCATAAGAAGAGCACAGAGACGTCAGGATGAAAAATGAAATCTGTCTAGACTGCCCGGAAGAGTGGAAATTAAGACACTTTTCTAAAAAAGGAAAGAAGCATCTGCAAAGACGGAAACACAGACTAATCTCTTGTCAGAAGGGAAGAACAGCAAGGTAACAGACAGACAGACCCTTCTGATTTAACCTAAGTATATACTAACTATATTTTTCTTGTATTTCTTTATCTATGTCACTTCTAAACACTTCCCATGTCTGATTCAGATGTTATGTCAAATGCCTGTACTCACATTTTCATGTATTTTTTCATAACCTGGTTTGCATACGTGAGATATAAGGTTACAGAATAACACAAACTCCTCACCCAAGGATATGCACCAATAACTGAATCAACAAACTAGAGCATTAGGATATCTTAAGTAGTACACCAGATTCCTCACATCTCCTCTTCCCTAGCAAAAGGGTAATACATAGAGTCTCTATTTCACATATATTTATTCCCACCCTAGCACTGGGAGAGGCAGAGCTGTCTTCCAGCGGCCACTGCACATGTTGGAGAACCTCTGGCATGGATCTGCCATGTAAATACAGGGGTCATGTACTTAAACACAGAGTGGAGAGGGTCACAACCTCCCTCTCAGGGAGTTTAAATTTGTATTTTATTTAGTTTTGAGGTTTTCATAAAAGCTTTTAGTTGTGTTCAACTTCTTTGAACGAAATGCTACAGTGCTGTCAGCTTGATGTCATCCTTCCTATAATAAAGCCAGTTCTGCAACATTTTCATCATTATGTCTCTTTTCATTCTTTGTATGCCACCCTACCAAACTGCATTTTAATTTTTCTTTATATCTACTTAGCACCAGGAAAATTTATAACCCCTATAAAACATGCTTTGCAAAACTCCAGCAGCACTTCAGGATTTTAAAAGTCCTTCCAGTGGTTAATCATAAAATAATTTATTTTGTCTGAGTAGCCTCTATTGTCTATTGCATGAGATTTATTTCATTAGTCCTCCACCTTCTTTTGAAGAGTATGATATCGAGCTTTCATGTATTTTACAGAAGATAAGACATGTCTTTGCAGTTTGCTCTGTGGGCCAGAAGTCTTCTGTTGCTACATTTTAAAGTGTCAGGGAACCAGATAAAGAAATTGCAAAAAGGTCATGTCATAAATTACTGCTATCATCAGTAACAATTTGTTGAAAGATGCATTTGGGAGTAAAGTGATCCATTATCTTTATTAAGATATTTACCCGAATGTTGATATCCCAGACATCGGCTATTCAAAAGATAAATTAGACAGCACTTATTTTCACTGCTTTTGACAAAAAAAGGTCACTTAGAGATTTTCCTTAAAAATGCACAATTCTGGACATCTGTCAGTTAGAACAGAAAGTCCCTGACACTGATGAATGTGCTTGAAAGAGAACATCCTAACCTGCAGCCTTCACTTTTTATCTCCTTCACTCCTGCACGAGCAAAAAAAGGGCTTTATTCTCATATCTGTAGTCTCTCTTACATAGTGAATTACACACGCAAGTGATATTTATTTCTGAGTCATGTGATTGCTGAAGGAATTAATGAACGAGAGAGCATTCTTATTTTAGGGCCTGCAGGTCTCTGAGCACAGAATAAAAGGAAGTCAGGAGCTAACTCCTAGCTTCAGGTGCCAGTGTGAACATCAACAGTGATGGGCACCATCACTGAAAAATGTAAACAGATGAGGGGTCTATACAGATTGGGATGGTCAGAGGGCTGGAGCACCTCCTGTACAAGGACAGGTTGAGAGAGTTGTGGTTGTTCAGCCTGGAGAAGAGAAGGCGCCAGGGAGACCTTGCAGCAGCCTTCCAGTACCTTCAAGCAGGCTACAGGAGAGATGGGGAGGGACTCTCGATCAGGGAGTGTGGTGACAGGATGGAGGATAATGGCTTCAGGCTGAAAGAGGGCAGATTTAGATTACACATTAGGAGGAAATTTTTTATGGTGAGGGTGGTGAGATACTGGCAGAAGTCACCCAGAGAAGCTGTGGATGCCCCATCCCTGGAGGTGTTCAAGGCCAGGCTGGATGAGGCTTTGAGCAACCTGGGCTAGTGGAGGGTGTCCCTGCCCATGGCAGGGGCTTGGAACTAGATGATCTTGAAGGTGCTTTCCAACCCAAACCATTCTGTGATTCTATGAAAATTTGTCAGGGTTCATCTGTATAAAACAATACTGTCAGGGATCAAATGCAAATCATCGCTCTTAGAGTTCTTTCTTCACTTATCACATCTACCTTTCAAGCTTTTCTCTAAGAGGTTACAAATAGTTAAGAAGGAAGAGGAGCCATTTTGGGAGTTGATACAGGCACCTGTAGCAGAGTATTAAATAATTACCCATGTTGGACCCATTAGAAGTCTCATAACTTTATATAAAGAAATAGATGGCCCTTCAGAGCAGCCTGTAGACAAATACCAGAAGAGTTAAACAGAAGGAAACAGAGTTCTTACTATAGAATCATAAGACGATGTAACTGCCACCTGAGATATCACACAGAACAAAACATGGAGCTATAGTATTTTACAACAATGTGCAGTTTGTTCAGGAAAAGCAACCAGGGGAAGAAAGGAGGAGATGTTACACTACATCAAACTGCATCTACATAGCTCTGAAAAAAATGAGACTTTGAAATATCTTGGTAGGGCAATCCAAAGAGGAAGAAATCAGTCATGCTATATATGAGGGTCTTGAACAAATGGGTTCTGCAGAGAGAGGTGAGATACTTTATATCCCATCTCTTTCAATTTTCACTAGAAAAACCCCTTCCAGCTTAAATTTCTATTATGCTTATGACCACATTGAAATAAAGGCAAAAGTGATGAATGAATTGACTTTGCATTCTTGATTTCACCAAGATGTAGGCTGACACTAAAGTTGAGTTAAATAAACAGAAACGAGCATGCTCATAAATTGTAGCATTTTATCAAAATCACTCTAGAAGAAGATGACTATTTGAAAACAGCTTTTCATACACAAGAAAGCCTCTCCACAAAACTAGCAAAGCCAAATGTTATCAAGACACTATGAAACAACTGAGGACTGTCCAACCTCCTCAGAGCTTGCTTTTTCACTAGTTTGTGTTAGTGTGGTGGTGACAATTCTAAAACTTTATTTTTCATTTATTCTAGAATGTTAAGAAAGCATGCAATGTGCAATGATAATAAGCTTCTAATGTGACATCGAATTAAGCTGTCTGGTTTAACTTATACTTAACAACTGGGTTTATTTAAAGCTATTGTTTAGCTCTTCTAAAAACAAAAGCCACTATGCTTCTTGAAGACTTTATTCCCTCTCCCTTATTATCTGCTAGTCTAAATAAATGTCACAGCTGCGCTCTCCAAGGGACTGTAAACTACAAGATGAAATTTCCATGAGCTGCCATACAGACAGCCTGACAGTCCACAAAGCAAGACAAGTGTTAAATTTCATTAATATCAACTATTGCAACTGAGCTTTCAAAACAGATAGAAATTGCTTTGCTGCTAAAGTAAAACTGTTAAATTGTTAAATTATTCCATGTGAACACCCACGAGGCATTTTAGTAAGAGCTTAAAATGTTTTAAAACTCTGATTCCGAGAAGGCAAACTGAACATCCTCTCTTCTACTAAATTTCAGCATTTATAGAACTTATTTTTTGGAGGGGTGGGACAAGGGAGCTGAGTGCAACAGGTGGAGAAATCAGTAGCTAATTAAACCACTGCCTGAATGCTCTTTGAAAAAACATACTGCAAGAATTAAAAATCACAAGCCAAAACCTAGATCTGTCTCCTATATCTCAGCAGAAAAGCTAAAATATATATATATATATACACATACACACATATATTTAAAACCTCATTTGTGGAGGCAGAGCTACCTAACAAAGGTATTCCAAAAGCAAAACAAAAATTATTACAGCTATCATGCACCTTAGATTTGCAAATGCCACAATTTCCAAGTGTTTCCTGTGAGAATCTTTTGAGGAGTACCCTGTAGTACAATTCTTTTATTATGCAAAAACGTTGCAGTTACTACAGTCATTCACTGAAAAACAGACACATTTCACAAGTGATGTTTATGGAGAGAGGGATGAAAATCTCCATGTAGAATTAGTGCTTTTTGCCTAATGCAAACAAGCCTGATTTAAATAACGATGCTGCTTCAGAACAATGATTTAATCTGTTATCCTTACAGAAACTTAAGTAATGAACTTTACCATTAGTGACATACTAGGTTAAATACTCCTAGGCCAAAACTGGAGACATCATCTGAGGATACAATAACAGCTGATTTCACGATGTTTTCAGGCAGATATAAGAGACCGTGTAATCCCAAAGTGAACATAGTAATAGGACAGTAAAGAGAAACAGAAATGCAATATACAGAGATCTTGCAGCTTGTCTTCCAAGCTATTTCACAAGAAACTCTTCTCCGACACAGCACAGGAACAAAATTAGATAGCACCCTGATGCCATTTCCCCCCTCCAGACTGTAGTAACTGTGAACATGCTGCACAGCTTGAAAAATAAACCTTTTCACAGAGTCCAAAGAATAACAGATACTCTTGCTTTTCTGCAAGCTATTTTATTTGCAAATAAAAATTATTAAAGCATAGATTCTTTGTATAAAGGAGGGAATGAGGAATTATAAACAGAGAAAAAATGTAATAATTGATCACAGAACAATGAGAAAACAGTGTGGTTTGGCTTGGAAAGACAAATGCAATGTTAGGATGTGTCGAGTGAGCTATTTCCAAGGACAGGACAATATTAATACTGCTGTACAATATACTGGTGAGACTTTATCTGGAGCAGTTAACATAACTTGGTTACCATGTTCAAGAAACATTAATTTGGTGATGGTAGGCTACCAGAATATTGAATAGAGAAAAAATTTAAAAAATCAGCCATGTGAAAGGAGACACTGACCACGTCAATATTAAGAAATTAAACCTGTCCATAAATATTCTGCAGCACTGGGGCTAACTGGAATACAACACCACATATCCATACTTTAAAAATCTCTTACCATCCAAACATGGAGCTGCATCCAGCAGCCTGGTGGAAATAATCCCTGGCCCATGCTAACTCAGGAACTGTGCCCAGGCACTGTTTGGTCCAGAGCCATGACCATGATAGGGACTAATTTACCAATCCAGATTTTGAGTGCCAGCAACCAGGAACATCCCTGACACTAAATTTATTAGAATAAAGGTAGCCTCTCAAGTCATTATTTCTTTGTTTCATTCATCATTCTGCTAGCCCAGTTTCATGACTGTGCCAAAATTATGTTTCTGGATCATGATACAAGTATTCCTGAGACTGTGCTCTGGTGCAGAGATTTCAGAGCTAGCTAAAGCAGCTAGCTGTGGTAACTAAAACAGTTTAGTGAAACAGTCAGTCAGTGCTACAGGGGCTCATTTTGCTTGCCAAGAAGAAATACAGATTTATGCACACAGAATTCTATGTAGTCATAACTAGCTGCTCCTAATACAAGTTCATTGAGGTATTTTGATGACAAATACCCTAAGGAAGCTTGTCTTGTTTCCTCAAAGAACGAGGGTTGAGAACACAGTTGATTGCCTTCCTGCACTATTTACCCAAGGCAAACACTTGTGGGCGAGGAGAGCTAATAAAGCTAATGGGCGACACTGGCAAGAAGAATTTGGGTATATAAGCTGTAAAGTAGAAAGTAAAAAGAGTTTTCTAGCCAGAAGATTAATGGGAAATTCAACAGCTCTTCAATAGCATTATGTAGGTTAAAACTAAATCTAAGTTGAGACACTACCAATCTACCAATCTATGAAAGAGTTTATGACATTGTCACCTGCAACAATTTTATGACCAAAAAGGTTCTTCTAGTCTTACACTTCTGTGTAAGACCAGGCATACTCTTTCCAGGCGTAAAGTACTAACCAGCAGTGTGAGAGATTCTGCCTTACTTTTTCTTAGGGCTTCTCTCCTGAATGCTTCTCTGTTTCTTAATAACTGCTCTCACCTTGTCAGCATCTTTTCCTTACCACAAGACTACATTTATTCGCACAGGAATTCAAGCTTATACTATAGTACCTAATAGGCTTAAAAAGGTTCTCAAGAACAATCCTAAGAAATCTGCAGTGATATGGCTGCAGGAGCTGCAAGTGGTACAGACTTACAACTATTTTACCAAATAAGTTATACCAGATTCATAATGAGTAGTATCTCCACAATTAGGCCTTCTGCCACAGAATACCCGCCCCGAATGTGATTTGGAAGAGCATGCCTTCCCATTCAAATTGAATTTGTGTCTCTCTGTCAACTGCATATATGAAACAAATTCTTGATGCCTCACTTTTTATCAGTAATACTCCGAATAAAAAAAAGAAAGATACAAGATACAAAATGAGAGATGTTTTAGATATTGATCAGCATAGAAATGATACGTAAACAATGAGACGATGGGTAAGTACTAATAATTATTCAGTTAAAAATACTACAATAATTGTTTCTTCAGAATCTATTTCACAAAAGAAAAATAAGTAGAGGCTTTGAAACTAACTAAAAATGATACCAGTATTACAAAACCAGGTTAATGACAATGATGAGAAGCTGAACATGAGACGGCAGTGTGCGCTTGCAGCCCAGAAAGCCAACCGTGTCCTGGGCTGCATCAAAAGAAGCATTAGCAGTAGGTCAAAGGAGGTGATTCTCCCCCTCTACTCTGCTCTCCTGAGACCCTACCTCAAGTACTGTGTTCGGATGTGGAGCCCCCAACATAAAAAAGACATGGACCTGTTGGAGAGAGTGCAGAGGAGAGCCACGAAATTAATCAGAGGGCTGGAGCACCTCCCCTATGAGGACAGGCTGAAAGAGTTGGGGTTGTTCAGCCTGGAGAAGAGGAGGCTCCGAGGAGACTTAATAGCAGCCTTCCAGTACCTGAAGGGGGCTACAGGAGAGATGGGGAGGGACTCTTTATCAGGGAGTGTAGTGATAGGACAAGGGGTAACAGGTTGAAGCTGAAAGAGGGTAGATTTAGGCTAGACATTAGGAAGAAATTTTCACTGTGAGGGTGGTGAGGCACTGGAACAGGTTGCCCAGAGAAGCTGTGGATGCCCCATCCCTGGAGGTGTTCAAGGCCAGGCTGGATGAGGCTTTGAGCAACCTGGGCTAGTGGAGGGTGCCCCTGCCCATGGCAGGGGGGTTGGGACTTGATGATCATGAAGGTCCCTTCCAACCCAAACCATTCTACGATTCTATGATAATGAAAGAAATGTTACGTCAGCCCTTGGAGAGGCTTTTAGCAAGCAGCACTGAGTTTAGGATCTACAGATTTACAGAGAATCAATACTGGCCGAGTTTACGTAACTTTGGAGCTGAAAGATTACAACACAATCATATATTTCTAAATGGAGACTCCAGCAGAGACATTCAGTTATACTTATTTAAAGGGACTGCCACATATAATACACATGAAAACTTTTCCCCACTCTCTTGAAAGGCAGGATTCTAGAAGTAACCCTAAGTACTCCATGGTAAAGAGCAGGTAGGTATGCTTGTAATTTGTCTTAATACCGCAAAACAGAGTTTCATGATCTTATACAACAGCATGGAATGTCTCTTCTTCATTGCAACTCCAAAACACAAAGATTTCATTATTTTGTAATGTATGAAGTGAAATGAATTAACTCAAATTCATTTTAGACTTGACATTAATCTCATAAAAAGTGGAGAAACAAATACTTGAGACTACATGTTCTAATATCTGATTAGAAGTGTATGAAATAGCCTGGACTACCTAAAAAATCTTTAGACAAAGATGGAGTCCTAAGAGTCCTAAGCTGCTATGTCTCATTTTTTAGACAATGACCAAAACTGAGAGATCTCTTAACTGGGTGAAAGGGAGCTGTGTAACCCTGTGGCTGCATCTTGTAACCAGATGTCTGCTCATGGGGACAGGAGGAGAGCTAAAGCTCTTCCTGTCTCCTTGGTAGAAGTCCACCTGGATAAGCACAATTATTTCATTATTCCTTAGCCACCTAACAAACATCCAGGTGACAACTCTTGATTAATAATGACTCTTTCAAGAGCTTGTTGATAATATTTTCATAAAAATAATATAGAAGCACAAATAATCATAGCTGTTTAAAAACTATATAGCTACAGATGTGTTTTTTGCTTCTTAAAAATCTATCTCATTCCTGATTTACTGGCCTTTGCTCTTGCTATTTAAGGGAGTCAGCAGCTTAACTGAATTCAATGTCTGCTATACCATATGTTTATATAAAGTAACCTAAAAAAAACCTGTTTTGCTGAGGATGAATCTTTAATCTATTTGATACAAAGAAAATTTGAAAAAAATGTATAAAATGGGTATAGGCAAGTGTAGATATATTTAGTCAGCCTGCCACCAAGCATTTGTGCATACTTGACCTTATCTTTTTCAAACAGACCCAGTACACTGTATCTTTTTGTATAATTCAGTCCATGAGGACTTATTTTGATTTATTTCAGGAATATTCAAAATACCTCTGCTTATTTCCTGTGTTCTTCAGAACTCAGCAGGATATCAACAGATAGAGCTATTGTCAGTAAGCATCCTGAATTGCCAAGTGGCTGGAAAAACAAGAGTCCCTGTTTTGCTGTAGTTCTTGCTGGACCAAGTGCCAGTGAACAACAGCTTGGCTCACCTTGCCGTTATTAGATATAATCAGTTCCTTCAGTCCCCTGCTTGGCAGGTGGTAAAGAAAAGAAATTTCCCCACTTCCTGGATGAAGACAGTCTGCGAAGAACAAAACAAACATTTCTGCACTGTGGTCTTCTTATTCAAATCTGGTTGAACTTATCTCAAAAAAAAACAAAAACAAAAAAAAAAAAACAAAAAAAAAACCCCACAAAAAACCAAAACAAAGTGAAAAAAAACCCAACCAAAAGAAAAAACCCTTTTGTCCTTCCAGTGTAGTAATCCCAAGTAGTTCTGTGCTTTGTTTCTCTCTAGGCTTTTTCTCAACTAATTTCCAAAATTAGCATGTCTACCTTTTACCAAAACACTTCACAACAGATACCACCACGATCCCACATGCACATCTGCTGAGGAAAGATAGACTTCTATGTTCAGTACATTTTATAAACATCCTGCGGTTCCCAAGATTGTTGGAAATCAAGTGTTCAGGTTCCTCTGATTCTGGCAAGGATTATATAGTGCAAGCTAAAGACTCTACCATGTCTTAAAGTGTCACCCAAAGAAGCCCACACTATAAAAATGGAAAGGAACATTTTTCAAAATTATTAGTGGTAACGAATTTTATAAATCGCCTGGAACTCCATGATAGCTACACACTTCCTTATTTTAGATATTAGCTGCCACTGCTGCAAATAAATATGGATAGGAGATACATCCTCTTATTCTGCAGCCTTTTTTTTTAACTCTCTGAAAGCCACATAGACTCAGGTGAACAATTATTACATCCAGTACTTACTAGAAGGTAAATTCAATACCTGTAAGAAAGAGATGTATTCATGCTGTTCTCCATCATCACACAAAAGAAAGCACTAACAGCATAGATATGAGGAAGCAGGTGACAAATGAGAGAAAAAGGAATATTTTGAGGTTTGGATTTTACAAAACTCAGAACTCAAAGTGAAATAGAAGCAACTAGCCCACTATCAAATTCCCCAGCCTTCTTTCAAGAGCAGCCTTGAGCAAAAGCATTGTACACAAACGTCACAAACCGTCTTTCTATTGGTATAATCAGAGTAAATATCACCCTTCAAGAGTATCCGCTAATTATGTTGTTACTTTAATTCATCATTACCCATTAATGTTTACAGGTTAAATTATAGTTTAGAGACAGAAATTAATAGTCCAAAGAAAATGCCTGTTTTCATACTGGAAGGGTGGCAGTTATCAGATTATTCAGGTAATTATCTTTTAATACACAATACATCTGCATATCGAACAGAATTAGAGATATTCCTCTACCACATAGTACTATACAAGTATTCTTATTAGAAATTATTACTATTTCTCTACTCTCTTATTATTTAGCTGCAGAATATAAAGAAAACTGATTGCATACGGGCAAACGTTTTGTGTGTTCTCTGATTCATATACTACGATTTCCAAGTTGAAAAGAGTTACAGAGTACAAAAGCTAAAATACTAAGTCACAACTGTCCAATGGTCTTATCTATAAAGGAATTTTTCTGAGGCACAGACCAACACGGCTTTCATTACATTGGACCTACACTGGGCAGACAGCCTGTGACACAGAATACAATACAGAAAACACCTAGGTAATTTCTCACTGCATGGAAAGGTCTGTGCACAGGGACAATTATGTTTCTGCTCTCACAGAAATGGAAACATGCAGCTTAGAGCAGTATAGATTTATACTCACAATTAGATCATACTGAAAACAATTTACTAAAGACCCTTCTGAATTTCTCCCTTTTTCAAACTGTAAATATAGTCTACAGAAAAAGTATATTTACCTTGAAAAGACAACATTTAATAATATTCCTAGATTAATTTTACATTAATTTAACCTCTGAGAGATAATCACAGAATCATAGAATGGTTTGGGTTGGAAGGCACCTTCAAGATCATCGAGTTCCAGCCCCCCTGCCATGGGCAGGGACACCTCCCACTAGCCCAGGTTGCTCAAAGCCTCATCCAGCCTGGCCTTGAACACCTCCAGGGATGGGGCATCCACAGCTTCTCTGGGCAACCTGGGCCAGTGCCTCACCACCCTCACAGTGAAAAAAAAGCTTGAGTCATAGGAACTCTAAAGCAGTACTATCCCAATTCAAAAAGCACTCAGGCAGGAAAGTAGGCATCAGTCAGGTAGGATGAAATCACATATTTGTAGTGTGCTTAAGTGCTTAGCTAAATCAAGATGTTCTTACTGGATTTTGACTCAATATGGTCAATATGAGCATATACTACGACAGAGGAACAACAGCCTACTGAGAAAGGTGACAAATTAACAGTTTGAAACAGACTGGTATTCACTGCACCTCTAATAAAGAAAGAAATCACAGACTACCTAAAAAGACTGTGAACTTATTTTTCAGCCTCTACCTTTGAAAATGATTTTAAGATAAGCCCATCAAAAGCATTTTAAATATTTTTTTCATTTATTGTATAAAAGCTAGATCAAAGAAGTGAGAGCAATTTTATTCTGAGATTTGTTGTCATTTGGATGTCTTATGGCAGTTAGGTCTCTTGGCTGGTCAGATAGCTGCCAAGACAGGTCTCATCATCTTCAGCACTGGGATGACAATTTGGCTTTCAAAGTACTATAACTGTCATAGAACATCAAAACAATATAGCACAAGGTGATCTTGCACGTAGCTGGAATCCATTATTTCATTAATTTCCAAAAGTTTAGGCAAACCTTGAAACTTTACTATGTGGTCAGTAGCAAGCAGGTCATTAACGTAATGCACCCTTGGTGTTCTTGTAGTAGCAGGTGTTGACCTGTACTTTAAAGCTTACTCTTTGTAGGCCATAACACAGTTCTCACTGTAAGATAATGTTGGTAATAGCATATGATCATTATCACAGACAGAACAGGATAAGAGTAGGAACAGTATTACACATATGCAGGTGAACATTAGAATCTGTCTATATCACCTTAGTTTTAACTAGTAACTGTGTTAGATGACCAGAAAATATATTGGATGCACAAGCCAGCGATGAGCTTGGACTTTACACTGATAAAAATAGCCAACAGAAGCAAATCTATTGCAAAGTGGCCAACAGATACCACTTTTATTCCATGAATTCCATGGAATAAAATTCCATGAACTTCATTCCCATGTGGAAAAAGCACTTTAAAGGGAAAACACGAGACCAAGCATGATATTACCCAGAAATTTGCAATAAGTGACTAGTTAACACCAGCTTCTGAGAGTTTTATCTGAATAGCAATTTCAAGACAGTTCTGTCAAACAGAACACGCAATACTTTAAAAACTACCTACAGCAAGCAGTCAAGTGTAGTGCAGGGAATCCCAGACTGGTGGGGGCTGTGTTACTTCCAAAATGAGCTATCTCCGTAAGTTAGCCATAGGAGTACAAGATTACAGCCTAGTCTTGCAGGAGAATTCCCTCTCAGCTGGTTTATTGGGTTGGGTATGGTGGTTGTACACCACACTGAATTGAAGGAAGAAAGTTAGTACCTCCGCTCAGCCTTTTGCTGTAATGCATAGACATAATCCGGGTTGACACATATTTATGCATCTCTACACTGCACTGTTGACCACTTTAAAGATTACATATGAATGATGTTTAATAGAAACATGGATCCAACAGGTTTCCAAGATGCATCTCTGAGGTCCCAGAGACAGACTGAGTCAGGGTAAGCATGCCTAACCAAATTATGAAAGGAAAGCTTTTATACATAAGAGATCTTAATTCAATCAGAAACTCATACAGCTAACCTCCCTGCACAAACTACCCACCATGTGTATTTGTTGTCAAATGCTATAAAAAGCCTATAAATGTTTTTCAAAAGGTTGGATTTCAGATAGAAGGCTTTAGCCTGAAGGGCAGCTGAGAAATAGAGGTACATTTCAATGGAGAATTCATAAAGCTTGAGGGGGTGGGGGACAGGAAGTGAATAAACTGGTATTAACCTTGGCTGAACTCAGAGATGTGGCTTGGATTTTTGCCCAATAATATATTATTTACTATTTATGATTTAATATTCATTTGTCTAAGGATTTTTAGATGCAAAAAACCTGCTAAAATATACCAACTGACATGCATTCAGAAGCTGGAATGCTATCAGATACTGATATTAACTTAAATTTTTTCTTCTGAGAGGGAGACTCAGAAATTAATTAATTCTTTATAGATCTCTTAGAGGAAAAACCAGCTTTTGTCAATGTTTCCCAATTGTCCAAAATGTGTTAGAAAAGAATTACAAATAGCAACAACATGCAATTCCTTCAAACAGAATAAAACATGTAGTGTGCCACTTGGCATATCACTTGCACAGAACTTAAAGGATTAAGACGCAGAGAAAATCAGGAGACCAAGAGGTGATGTAAGGTTTCTCACTTATTTTGCTCTACCTTCTCATAACCCATTTTAATACCAACAGGGTGAAATCAACTACAAGAACATCAATGAACTAATTGTTTGCCCTGAAGATTTTATCAATAGTGGACTATGAGAGATAAATAAGTATCTGGAATGGGACAGTATCGGTGAAGCTTGTGATTTTATGTCTTCTCTTTGGCACTAAATAAATTAAGGACAAAATTCCAAAACCCAAGGTGAGCTCACTAGGAACCGATCCAACAGGAGGAACTGAATTTGTCAGAACAAATACAGATGTCTACATGTGAGCTGGCCACCCCAGACCTACTTTGTTCTCAACAGTGAGAAGTCAAAGTTTTGAATGTGCAATTGATCTTGTTACACAGGGGACACCAACAATAGGTCAAATGAATCTCTCCAGGTGTATAACAGATATCCAAGGTCAGATGAGATTAAACATTTCTGTAATTAATAACAGTCATGTAACAGATTCAATAGACAGTTACTTCCAAGCATTGGCTTTCCTGAAGCTGAAGAGTCAGTAGAATCATTATGTAACGATTTTGTAGACACATCATGACACAAAAATATTTGCCTGTAATATTTCATCAAATTTAAAGCTACTGTGTAGCAACTATAAGCGGCTGACAGCTGCCAAGAGCTGTGAGGTTGCTGAAAAGAATAGTATTTCTGGAGCCTTGCCCAGAGTTGAGACAAAATTTGACTCATCTTCATGCATACATTTGCAATATACTTTCAAACTAAAATAAGGATTTAACTCCATCACAAGGTTCTAGTGATATCATGTTAGAGCTAAGAACCGATTTTAATATCAACAGAAGCTTCTAAGCAACTCTAAAGAGAAAGGCGATATTTCCAAAGCTATATTCATTGGGATGTTTATGACCTCGAGTTGTGTTGATCCAGAATGCACGCCTCAAGTGCTGCTTCAGTTGTTGGTAGCAGGATAATTATAATTTGAGCTCCATTTTGTTTCTTTTTACTACTTCAGAGTATATTAGCAAATATTATTGGTTGGGAACATTATGCCTGCAAAAATTTAGAAACTGTAGGATAGGAATTGAGTGAGATCAGGACTGATAAATTCATCACATCTATTTTTTGCTTTCACTTTCAGCTAACAAACTTTCAACAAAAAAATGGAGATCCAAGATTAAAAAAAGAGAGAGAAGAACAAAGAAAACATGAAAGTTGCATGACACATGACGTCATTCTGTTCAAACTGCTTATGTGTCATAGCATTTTATTCAATCTTTTTCTGACCTGTCCATTCAAACTGCAAGCTTCTTGACATCTATCCTGTCACTTATTGAATGCTCATACACTTCTGAGTACAAGGGGAGTCCCAGTCTCAAGTAAAGTTTTTAGACATCACTGTGATACAAACCATAGTAAGAAAAGCCTTCAAACAGCTAAGTAACTAATATTACATGTTTTTTCATAGTTAATCTTTTGATCTGCATGCTGAAGAGATCAGTAAACAATAATTTGGGAATGGAGATAAGAAATATCATTTTTAAGTTACTGAAGTACCACTTTTTCCAAGTATCACACCATCCATCAGAAGATGGAAGCACTAAATCCTATGAGTTCAAAGGAATCCCATGAGCTCTAGTCTCTCTGTTTCTCGTGCGTACATAATTTGATTTTAATCCTTCAACTGGATAATCAAGCAGGTTTCAAAGTTGCTTGTACTTTTACTGAAAAAAAGTTGTTCTGTGATTTTTTTCAGATGGATAAGCTACTTAACTGCTCCTCTGGATTTTTAAAAAGAATTGGTGAACAGTGAGAAAGTTATCAGCATGTACTATTCACAATATATTGTTGAACCAGCGTAAGTCACAAGGCTCATATTGGTCAACTGGATTGCAATATTTTGACATAAGGTAGTTACAACAGTGGAGAAGAAAAGGCTCAGAAAGACAGAAAGGAATTATAGTTCACAGTGTTAAAACAGTATTAATAATAGATACTGTAGCAAAATACTGCCTTTTGTTAACACTATGTAGAAATATAATAGTGTAAGTTATTCTTACTATTTTGTCTAATTACTACCAAAAATGCAACATTTACTCTTACCACTGAGAAGCCAGTGTGGAAAAGATATCAGTGGTTTCAGGTTCTTGGAACAGTTTCAGAAGTTCTGGTTCAGATGATAAATCAGCAAGTATCCTTAACTCAACATGGGAGAAATCTAGAAAAGAGTGTTAAAATAAACCTATTACTCTAAAATCAAAACATACCTGCATTTTAACCAAACTACCACATGTTAAAATGCAAACCTGGACTGTTCAGTCATTTCCTCACACTCAAAACAAAAGATGCCTGTAAAAAGCTCATCCTCAGGAAGTTATATTCCAGCTAGCGATCACAAGCTGTCTGATTCCTTCATTATCCTCAGGTGTCAGTTAATCTTATTATCTCTTTTTTTTCTACTGACAAGGTTTACTTATCATCCACTTCCAAAGCACACTAACGAGTACACATCACATAACAATAATAATTGATAAGGGATTTGTCAGCCTTGTAGAATATGTCATCCAAAGGAGAGGGGAAAATGAGGTGACAGAACTGTGAACATTAGTATGCATGAGAATAATAATACATACTATCTTACCTGCTGCTAAAAATGTATATCCTTTTTTTGAAACAAACAATGTTCTTGGGGAAATAGTTACTATTTCTTCTTCTTTTCCTAGAGGAGAGAGACATTTAAGACCCAAACCTCAGTCAAAAAATAGTGTTGCAAACCATAAGTGGTTGTAAACAACATACCAAACTAAAACCACACAAATGGCCACATAAGCAACCTAGCAGAGCATAGAATCATAGAATCATAGAATG
>NW_010103353.1:44346-46191 GCF_000699245.1 Pterocles gutturalis | reverse complement strand
AGGGGGGCTTCTCCTGGGAAGCAGCTGGCACCAGAGAGGGATTTTGTCTCCCCTTAAATCATGGGAAGACGATTTAAGGGACTGAAAGCTTCAAGCCAGGACTTTTAACCAAAAAGACACATTGATTTTCTGTAGCTGATGAAATAAAACAATTACCATGGTGAAAAAAAAAAAAAAAAAAAAAAGGAAGAAAACTTTGTTCAAAAAGCCACCTTGGCACGTGCTGTGCATTGGTGGGGCTGGAGACGACCCTGCTGCAGCTGCAAACTGCACCACCATGTTTTTGGGGCAGAGCCCAACACCCAGCCAAGTGCCGGGCAATGCTGGGGAGGAGCTGCACTCCCCCCGTGCCGCTGGGAGACTCCCCCAGCAGGTGGGGGGGAGTTCAGGCATCGCACCTGGCTGCAGCCCAGCGAGGAGAAGGCATCACCTCTGCTCCCAGGAGGGACCAGATTTCCCTGCTGGCTTTCCTATGATGCCTCAGACATTTTAATTGGGGGTTTTTATCTCCACCTTGCAGGCGAGGGATGGAGGGGACCACACAGGACCAGCGCCAGGGCTGCCTCCCTCCGGGTCCCTCCTTTTGGGGGTGCAGAGTCTTGGCCCCACTCTGGGGCTTGGGGGCCAAATTGCATCCCCTGCAGAAGGGGTATGAACACCGGTGGGATAACAACAGGGAAGCAGTGAGCGGGGTTTTCTCTTGCCCCTGCAGGAGTCTCCAGCCACTGGCAGAGAGGTGCTGGGAGCCTTTGCTCTCCCCACCATCGCAGCCGCTCCGGTGGGTATGAATAACTGAGCTCCCCCTCGCCCGTGCCCTAATTGCCCAGCCACGGAGTAAATCGCTCGCTTTCTCGGTTGCTTTCCCCGATGAATATTTCACAACTCCCCGGGTCGGCAGCACAGCCTGGGCAGCTGGCATGGCCGAGGCTTGCTGGTATTCTGGGGAGCACCCACCGCCCGTGGGGAGAGGATGGGAAAGGGCAGTATGCAGAAAAATGCCTTGAAACGTGTCACCAAGTTGTTCTGGTGCTCACAGCCAGTCCAGTTTGGTGGCCCCATCTCTCAGAGAAGGGGCAAGAGGCAGGAGGGCTGTGACCACACAGAAAAGTGAATGGGGGTCACTTCTGGGACCAGCAGCATCCTGACCCATCCCAATGCCAGATTCAGGCAATCCCCCTCAGGGGAGCAGCCGCCCACACCAGCAGCAGACCCTCACCCCAACACCCCCGTCCCTGGCACTTTGCCACCACCAGTGCCCAGGAAAACCCCCAGAACCCCCCACCCAGCCAGGGCAAGGGGCTGGCAGCACTCCCCCAGCCTGCTGCAAAGGCACTTGTTAATTCTCTGTTTCTTCTTTAATTACATGAAAGCAATGACCGTTCTATCATCACTTTACAACGCCGCAGCTTAAATCCACTATTAAGGCAGGAGTGTTGCGGCTCAGACACTTTAATTAACATGAATGATCTCACCTTTGTCCACGGCATCTTTTTACATGTTATTATATCAGATAATTGTTAAACTACTCACTGGCTTAGAGAGGTCTGTACTTTCATTACTATATCCTGCTTCTTCTGACCCAGCAGATTACCCATGTTTTTAAGCCTAGTATTTTCAGGTGATTTGAGTTAAATCAATCTGCAAGAAACCAGACGAATTATTTAAAGCACTGGTGGTCTCAAGCTAGGAAGTGGCATTTGGACAATGTTTCCCCAAATTTTAGGATCTTTGAGGTGCTCTCAGAGCTGGCTGGCAAATCAACTCCCTATTGATAAAAGCAATCAAAAGAAAGAACTGAATAGTTTAGATTAATCTGAAAACTTTCCACACTTGTGGGGGGGGGGG
>NW_010103353.1:43588-44315 GCF_000699245.1 Pterocles gutturalis | reverse complement strand
TACTCCTCCACCGGTGGGGGGGGGGGTGGGGGGAAGCATTCATTAATTTTTAACGGCCCCTTTCTTGTTTCCTCTCTCACCAGAAGAAAGGCTAAGAGAGAAATCAGGGGCTCTTCCCTCAGGAGAAAAAAGCCCTTCTAAGTTTTTAGAAATACTGCCCATGGGGTTTTTTTATGTGAAATTTAATTGAAAATAAAGGAGAGGAGGGGGAAATGAGAAAAAACAAACCAAAGACAACCCAGCCCACAAATCATTTCAGGGCACACTCAGATGCAGGTGAAACTGCTGCTTCTGACCGATTTCGACCACTTGAAAATGTCAGTTCTCTCAAATACTGGAAAACGGACATAATTTTGTGCAAGATACTAGGACTGGCTAAAGTATCTTGCCTGCACCCACCCTCAGCCCCAAAAGGCAGCACTGATCCCACTAAAACAGGCCTGGGGGCTGCAAGAGGCTCAGTCCCCGCCTCCCCAGGGCAGCTCCAGCCCTGGCTCAGGCCTCCTGAGTTTGGAGAGTGACTGGGGGGAGCAAGACAGGGACACAGGCACCGGATGAGACTTTTGCCTCAGCTCAGCAAGGACCAAAGCAGTGGGAAAACCCCAAACTTTGGTCTGAACACCTGAATCTTCATCTCCTCCTCTTCCTCACCCCAGGCTGCTGCCTGAGAAGCAGGAGGAGAAGAAATCCCACTGCCGCTGCCCTTCCCCATCAGCCTGGGGAGCAC